>NW_026131445.1:0-43818 GCF_903995435.1 Acomys russatus | reverse complement strand
CTCGGTGTGCAGATTGGGGCCTGAGTGTCTAACTGTGCTTGGCAGACAGATTGGGCCCAGAGACTCTAGTGGAGCTTTTGGCACAGTCCCGGCTCTAAGACTCTGGTTGGACATAGTGTGCAGTTTGAATACAGAATTCCTGACTGAGCTTGGCGGACAGTTCAGGCCCTGAGTCAATAACTGGCCACAGCACACACTTTAGGCCAAAAGCCCCTAGGTGAGCTTGGTGTGCAGTCCCAGCCCCCCAAAATTCTGGCTGGACCCTATGTGAATTTTGTGCCCAGAATCCCTAGCTGAGCTCGGCAGACAGTTCAGGCTCTGAGAATCTAGCTGAGCTCGGAGCGTGGTTCGGGCCCAGTGTCCCTGGCTGGACTTGGCAGGGAACCCAGAAGGTTGTGGATACCTTGGCCTGGCCCAATGCTCACTCAGAGACCCAGAACAATTGCAGGACCCACAGCACAGGGGAGCTGAGGATCACTGGCTGGGAGACCAAAACGACAGGGCTAACCTCCTGCCATCCACACCAATGAAGTATCAGAGCTTCCAGCCTCTGGAAATCCTGAGAAAACAAGTGAATCTATCATCAGACTCCCTCCATCCAACTCTAGAAGCTACCCAAAAAAACAAAGACACCAAGATGTCTAGAGGACAGCGAAAAAGCATACACAAAAACCCCCAAATCAACATGGTGTCTCCAGTTTCCAGCTATCCCAAAGAAAACAACCCAGAAAACTCAAATACAATGGAAATACAAGAAAATGACATCAAATCTTAGTAATGAGTATATAATGGAGGAAACAAATAAAATTTGTAATCAAATGCAGGAGGACTCAGCCAAAAGGTGAGAGACATAAAGAAGTACAAAGAGTGGAACTGGAAAAATTCAGGAAAATAGTGATAATTAGGTAAAATGCTTATAGATTTATATAATAAGAAGTGGCTTATAGACAATAGTATTTTTTACAGAAGGGAAAAATTAAACATACCTTGGACAAAAAGCAAGAAAGTAAACTATAGTTAGAAAAAAATAAAAGCATTTTAATCTTGGAGATGTGAGTTGGAAAAATACAAAACATAGAATTTGAAACTTTGAGAATTAAACACTGAAGTACAGGTAATATTTATATCATGAAGTGTGGAACCACAAGACATAGTCTAGATTGAAAGCATGAATAACAGTCTGACTCCCTAAACCTCAATATACTAAAAGAAAAGTTTAAAATAAAGAAAACTAATTTCTAAATTCTAAAATATTTAAATATATGAAAAAGTATGACTCTTCATCTGAAAACAATTATACTGTGAATGTTTCATGTAGACAAATGGGTTTCCCACTGCTAGCACTTCTGTGCTGACATATATTGATGTCAATTGAAAGTTTATCCATTGAAGGTACTGTTATACAACCTGAATATTTATTAGATGCTTCCTCTGTACGGGATGTTGGAAGGAGAAGAGATAAGAAAAGGTTCTATTCTTTCATTCATTCATTCATTCATTCATTCATTCATTCATAATTTTGTTAACTCCATAATTAGTGAAGTCTCATGCCAGCATATCTCCTTTTTTCTCTCTCCTCTTGGCTTCTATTCTCTTAACTTTTTTATATTTTCATTTTAACTCCTTTTAAAAATTATTTATTCTTGTTACATCTCAATGTTATGCCATCCCTTGTATCCTCCCAGTCTTCCGTCCTCCATTTTTCTCATTATTCCCCTCCCCTATGACTGTTCCTGAGGGGGATTACCTTCCCCTGTATATGCTCATAGGGTTTCAAGTCTCTTCTTGGCAACCTGCTGTCCTTCCTCTGAGTGCCACCAGGTCTCCCCCTCCAGGGGACATGGTCAAATATGAGGCACCAGATATGTGAGAAAGTCATATCCCACTCCCCATTCAACTGTGAAGAATGTTCTGACCATTGACTAGATCTGGGTAGCGGTTTAAAGTTTACCACCTCTATTGTCCTTGGCTGGTGCCTTAGTTTGAGCGGGACCCCTGGGCCCAAATCTGCCTATCATAATGTTCTACTTGTAGGTTTCTAGGACCCTCTGGATCCTTCTACTTTGCTATTCTCCCATGCTTCTCTCATTTAGAGTCCCAATAGGATGTCCTCCCCTCTATCCCTGTTACCTTGTAAGTGAAGCTTTCCTGGGACATGCCCCTTGGCCTAGTATGCAGATATAAGTGAGTATTTGAGTCTTTCTGCTTCTGGGTTAATTCACTCATTATGATCATTTCTAGCTCACAAATGCTCGACTGGAAACAACCTCAAAATTAAGACTCTTAACAGTCACTGTTCTTTAATATCTCTCAACATCAATGGTCTCAATTCTCCAATAAAAAGACACAGAATAACTGAATGGGTGCATAAACAAGATCCAATGTTATTCTGCATTCAAGAAACACATCTCACCCATAATGATAGGCATTACCTCAGGGTAAAAGGTTGGAAAAAAATATTCCAAGCAAATGGTCACAAGAAGCAAGCAGGCATAGCCATTTTAGTATCAAACAAAACAGACTTTCAACCAAAATTAATCAAAAGGGATGAGGAAGGACACTTCATACTCATCAAAGGTAAAGTCAACCAAGATGACATCACAATTCTGAACATCTATGCTCCCAATACAAGGGCACCCACATTTGTAAAAGATCTGCTAAAAAAGTTTAAACCACACATTGATCCCCACACAATAATAGTGGGAGACTTCAACACCCAATCTCACTGAAGGATAAGTCATTGAAACAGAAACTAAACCAAGAAATAACATCATTAACCAATGCCATGTTTCAAATGGATCTAACAGATATCTATAGAACCTTTCACCCAAACAAGAAAGAATATACCTTCTTCTCTATACCCCATGGAACTTCCTCCAAAATTGATCACATCGTAGATCACAAAGCAAGCCTCAATAGATACAAGAGGATTGAAATAATACCTTGTATCCTATCAGATCACCATGCTCTTAGGCTGCAATGTAACAACCACAAAAATAACAAAAAACTTACATGTACGTGGAAACTAGACAACTCTCTGCTAAATAACACCTGGATCAGGGAAGAAATAAAGAAAGAAATCAAGGAGTTTGTGAAATTCAATGAAAATGAAGGAACAACATACTCAAATTTGTGGTGAGAGGGAGAATTTTAATTGGCTCTCTAACTCATAATCCCAAATATTTGAGATGCAGGTCTGCAGGTTTGCTAGCCCAAGGCCCCAGATGATAAGTCACAAAGAATGCAGAGGTAGGAAACAAAGAACTATTGAGTGTTCCAGGGACCTGCTGGCCATAAAAGATGGGGAGGGTATACAAGGACAAATTCCTGAGAGAAACAGGTACCAGGACATGATCGAGACCCCTCATCCATATTATGGTGTTTGCTTAATCCCCTTGAGCCCACACACAATGTTCCACGTTGATTTAACCAGATGTGTTGTTAGCTCAGATAAACATCTACCCTCGGGTACCGAGGAAAACAGGAACTGAGGACTGCTCCCCTGTGACTAAGTCCGACCTTACCCCAGATCTGCCTACTCAATTTGCTGACGTTCAAATGTTTGGAACAACCAATTGTGTGTGGCCGTGCCAAAACTTCCCACTCCCCCGACCTTTGTCCATATAAACCCCAAACCCCTGGGCTTCTGGGTCAACCCCTCAGTCTCCTGTGTGAGATAAGTGTTGACCAGGAGCTCCGCCAATAAACTACCTTGTGCGTTTACAGCAAGACGGTCGTTTGTGTGTCTTTGGGTGCGCCCCATCCCGAGGCTTGAGTGAGGGTCTCCCTTCAGGTGTCTTTCAGTGGGATACATTGAAAGCAGTGCTAAGAGGAAAATTCTTAGCACTAAGTGCCTTTAAAAAGAAATTGGAAACATCACATATAAGCATCTTAATGACACAACTGGAAGCCCTAGAAAAAAAAGAATCAGAAACACCCAAAAGGAGTAGATGTCTGGAAATAATCAAACTCAGGGCTGAAATTAACAAATTAGAAACTAAGAAAACAGTCCAAAGAATCAACAAAACCAAGAGCTGGTTCTCTGAGAAAATCAACAAGATAGACAGACCATTAGCCAAACTAAAACGAAGAGAGACAGTATTGAAATCAACAAAATCAGAAATGAAAAGGCAGACACTGAAGAAATACAAAGAACCGTAAGATCCTACTTTGAAGGCATATATGCCACAAAATTTGAAAATCTAAGAGAAATGGACGATTTTTCTCGATCAATTTCACTTCTCTCATGTGCCTTTACCTCTTTTTTCTAGTAATGTGGCATCACAAGAATTTCCTTATCAATGTTGTAAAGTCAAGTGGTGTTTTTAATAGATTAGAAGAAAAGTACAGGTATGTTGTTTAAAAGTTTTTTACATTTAAACTTATAATCATAGTTTTCAAAAAATATGTTATAGTAATATAAAATAATAAGTCACATATGCATAGATTTACTTTGATTGTAAGAATATTAAATGGTAAATTTATTAAGAAGATGGAATGAGGTCAAATACTTTGTCTTAATTCAATATGGGACTTTGTCTGCAGGCAGAGGAGATGCTCCCTCCTGGTAAGGTTTGTGCTCGGAGATAAGTGAGCAGACCCCCCTGCTGATAACAATCCACCAGACCCTAATGTGTCAAACAGATAGTTTCTTGTAAACCTAACCCACACACAAGGTGTCAAAAGCTGGCCTTTGAAGAAAACATATCAAAAGTGCCCTGGCGATAGCCCCTGGGAAGTGTCGTGGGAGTGTCTTGCACTATTCAAGTATGCTTAATCTAAAAACCAAAGACTGGAAGATTTGGCAGCACACTCCCCATAGCTCTCTCCCCTTGTCTTCTTTTATCATTAAGCTTAGTGAATTAAAATCTAGTTCTTTGACTCTTGACTGTTTTTATTTAATCAAGTGCAGTTTGCCTTTCACAAGCCTCTGGAAGGGAAGCAGATTTATATTGTCTCAACCCAACTGAGCAGCTGTCCTCTGATCCTTCCCTGCCTAGAAGGCCTTCTTTGTGACTGGTTATCAGGAAGGAGCCTTCTTTAGCTAATCTCCAGTAGGCTGAAGAAAACTCTGTGACCAGATTCTCAGCTCAGCCTCCTGGAGAAAGAAACCCACAATTCAATGCCTGGTGGTTTTGTCTTTCGGATTTTTAATTTTTAATTTATTATAATTTCTTTAGATTACTTTCTGATTTTTATCCACTTGCTTGAATATTCCTATTCACATCCTTCCTCCATCTTAAGCCCTATTTTCCTCCACTAGATCTATGCAGAAGGGGACAACTTCCTCAACCATATGACCACAGCCTATCTGGTTTCATCCAGTTAGCCTTCTTCCCCTTCCTCTGTGTACCCATAGGGCTTCTCTGCCAAGGGGAAGTGATCAAATCTGGGGCATCAGAATTCATGTCAGAGGCAGTCTCCACTCCCCACACAACAATGGAGAAAAGTTGTCTCCATTGCTATATCTGAAGAGGGGGTATCGGTTTACTGCATGCATTGTCCCTTGGTTGGTGCAAGACTTTGTTCAGGCCCTCCTAGGTCCAGATCCACCAGATTTGGTAGTCTCATTAAGGGAATCCTGAATACTCTGAGTTCTTCCATCCTCTTACTCTTTCATACAATTCTCACCTCTCCACTAAGTTTCCAGAAGGGAATCTCAGTATATCTCTGGATCCTATGATGGATGGAGTCTCTCATAGGACATCTATGTTGGGATAAAGTACACTTATAAGTGAGTATTTACCATGTCTGCATTTCTGGGTCTGGGTTACTACATTGAGGATGATGGTTTCTAGTTCCATCCATTTACCTGAAATTTCAAGATTTCCTTTTTTTTTTTTTTTTTTTTTTAATAGCTATGTAGTATTCCAATGTATAAATGTACCACAGTCAGTTTATCTGTTCTTTGGTTGAGAGACATGTAGGTTGTTTCCAGATTCTGGCTATTACAAATAATGTTGTTATGAACATAGATGAGCAAATATCCTTGTTGTATGGTAGAGTATCTTTTGGGTATATGCCCAGAAGTGGTATATCTTGGTCATGATGTAGCACCATTATGAATTTTCTGAAAACGTGCCAGAATGATTTCTAATGTGGTTGTACACGTTTGCATAACCACCAGCATTGAAGAAGTGTTCCCCTTTCTTCACATCATTGTCAGTATGTACTGTCACTTGAATTTTTTATCTTGGCCATTCTGATAGGTACATGATGGAATCTCAGAGTTGTTTTGATTTGCATTTCCCTGATGACTAAGGACTTTGAGCATTTCTTTAGGTGTTTATCAGCCAGTCAATGATCCGTTGTTGATAATTTTCGATTTGGTTCTGTACCCAATTTTTATTTGAGTTATTTTGTTTAGTGGTGTGTAATTTCTTGAGTTATTTATAATATTTTGGATATTAGCCCTTTGTCATATGGTAGGGTTGGTGAAGATCTTATCACAGTCTGTAGGCTGTTGTTTTGTGCTGTCAACTGTTTTCTTTCCTTTAAAAATTTTTTAAGTTTCATACAGTGCCATTTATTAATATTTGATCTTAGAGCCTGATTATTGGTATTCTGTTAGAAATTGTTTCCTATTACATTGAGCTTAAGACACTTCCCCATTTTTCTTCTAAGAGATTTAGTGTGTCTGGTTTTATGTAGGGGTTTTAATCCACTTGGAGTTTAGTTTTTTGCAGAATGATGAATAATGATTTATTTTCATCTTTCTATGTGTAGACATCCAGTTAAAATAGCATCATTTGTTGAATATGCTATCTTTTTAAAATTGTGTGGATTTGTCAAAAATCAAGTGTCCATAGGTATATGGATTTATTTCTGGGTCTTTAACTCAATTCCATAGATAAACCAGCCTATTTCGTTGCCAGTACCCCTCCATTTTTAGTACTCTTGTTCTATTGTACAGCTTGAGATCAGGGAAGGAAATTCTTCTGGAATATATTTTTGACCCGGCCTGCTGGGGTTCGACTAACGCTCAAGAGGAGACTTCTCCTGTATAGGGACAGAACACAAGACATGAAGAAGAGCAAGTCTTTGTTCAAGCTCTCAAAATTTATTGTTCAGGTAGAAGGTTTTATAAGGCATGGGGCAGGGCAGCATATTCCTATGGCAACCAGCTGCAGGCTATCTCAAGATGCAAGGAATTCCAACAGGTCACAATGTTCTGCCACACCTAATATTTTGCTATCTTTATCTAATCTAACTGCTAAACTATAACAGGGTGGCTCCATCTAAAATTTATCTTTAGCCTAACTGCCAAACTATGACAGGGTCAATTGGTTTCAGGTAAATGACAGACTGCTGAAGAAATAGGAACCTAGGCTCTGACAAGATGGCTAAACATTAACCATATGGCCTGTCCCCAACATCTACTCCCTTTCTTTATTAAAAGAGGAGGTGGATGGATTCATCATATATGGGTGAGCTTTGGTCCCCAGTAGGAGCAGGCATTAACCAAAGGGGGAAGCATTGACCTGATCCTCCTAGGGCCAGTTTGGCCTGCCAAGATGTCTTTTTGAGGAGGAGAGGGAGGTCCTGATCTGCTGTCTGTGGGTGTCCCCAACATATAGCAAACAAGACAGTTTTCAACATCAACCTCTATGCAATCAGGTTTATTTCTCATGGGACTCAGAGTGGGACAATCGGGTCTTCTCCCTGTGGTACCTTGTCCTACACCCCTTGTTGGTACCCATGTCTTATGGCATGCAATATCTGAGTATATGTCATTTTCACCATGTCAAGGAAGGGGGAACAGATGCACATTAATGTTCAAGCTCATCATGGCCTTGGTCCACCATGTCAAGTCTATGATAATTCACCAGTATTGCTCGGGCATCTTGAGCATCTAGCTGTTGTTTTACAAATGTAGTAAGGTGTCTAAAAGCCCAGGGACCAAAAGAAATGAGGAAGAGGAATCCCAATAAGGGGCCTAAAATTGTAGGCAACAGGGTGGTAAGCCAAGGGGAGGTAAAGAACCAATTATGGAACATCTCAATTCCTGCTCTCACTGTCTCTTTCTCTTTTCTAAACGTTCTCTAACCTTGGCCATGCTATCTTTGACCACCCCAGAGTGGTCCATATAAAAGCAACACTCTTCTTTGAGGGCAGCTCAAAGTCCCCCTTGCTAGAGATTCAGCAAGTCTAGACCTCACTTATTTTGGAGAACGACCTCGGCGAGGGAGAACAAGGATTTTTCAAGGTGGGAAATGGCAGTTTCCATTCGTTCCACGTCCTCATCAATTGACAGGCAGAGATCTGAATAATATTTGTTGGAAAGAACAAGAGAGGTTATGTCCACCCCAGTAACCATAGCACCCAACCCAAGGAGGGCAGCCATGGTAATTGCAGTTATAGGCTCATGTTCTATTCTAAGCAGCGCTTGATCGGTAACAGAATCCCAGTAGTGGGAAAATTGTTCCTCAGTACAAAATATTAAGTGGGGAACTAATTCAATAAGGATACAAAAGGTGGTCTTATTGGCTTTTTAATGGGGGGGAGTATATGCAGGGAGTGAGACCATTGTTACAGGCCCACCAAACATTATTACTGGGAAGGATATAATCGAAAAGGGAAGAGATCTCTGGGATAGTTATATTACAGAGATGTTGATAGGAGGAGATAACTTTACCTACGTATACCCTAGAGCCTGATACAGAACTCAATGTCATCTTGGCATTACCTTGTTGAAACCATCGATATTTAAAATGGTCAGAGGAATTGGAGATGTTCTCAATTACTGCAATTCCTTCATAAAAGGGAGGGTTGGAGTCATAATATAACCAACATGAATCTGTCAATTCAGGGTGAGAGTGATTTAGGTTTAGGTAAGTATGATTAATAATATCAAACAGCATATAGCGAGTATCCAGGACTGGGCCCTTGATGTCTTCCAGGGGAAGAGACGAGGGAGGAAGTACTGGGATAGTCTGGAGAGCCAAGACAGGACTAGGTCCTCCTGCTAGGGGAGAAGATGCTGATCTTATCATGGTAAGCTTATTTGAAAAAGAAGGCCACCATCATATCTTTCTTTGTAGAGTACAAGGCCCCATGTGTATCCAGAAAGCCAATAGGGCTCGGTTTTTCCATTGTCTATAAACTGAATTTGTAATGGCCATGACACTTTTTATCCTCTTCTATATAGCAATCACCTTTTGTTGTATTGGAATGACTGTAGTTTGCAGATATCCTAATAAAATCCCAAGAGGAGGAGGGTTTCCAGTAAGTATTTCCAGTGGTCTCATATTCCCAAGCCTTGCAGTAATAGTCGGAGGCACAGCAGCAGCCAGCACCTCGGTTCCTGTCTCAATGGGAGCCATAGCAAACATAGAAGGACAGTCGCTGCAGCAGGGTCCTCCGTCTAACCATGCCACATTCTCTCCAAGGGCCAAGCCCCAGTATCCCACGAGGGTACTCTGAGGTTGGGGTTTTGACAGGGTCCTCATGTCCCTCAATATCCCAGTTAGCAGGTGCCCCCATGGCCAATTTGCATAAATCAGGATACAAATGAGGCCACCACGTAAAGGCAGGGGCCATTTTAGTGATATTCCAGATAGTGTCCCCTGCCCCATTGATTACAGACCATGTGAGCTGAGCTGGTTGATGGACGTTATCCGTCTGTTTGGGAGAGGCATTGTTGGCATGTAGCAACAGTCAGAGGGGTATTATCCAGTGGAACAGCATCTGTGAAAAAACAAAGAAAGAAAGGGGTCTCAGGGGGATTTTCCAACCTGGACGTCATGATTATGTACAGATTGCTGTTCTTTTGGTAAATGGCAGGGAGAGGAAACATCTACTTGTTTGATGAGCCTCTCTGGCAGCCATCTGGCTGCTCCCTCCTTGGTATCATATACTCACACAAAACCTCTTCCCCAGATAAAGGCTAGGTCTGATCCATTCCATTTGTGAGTAAGGGGATCTTTCCACATGACTTTATCATAGTCAGTATTGGTTCCAGGATACCAAAGGTGATCGGCAGCAGATTTGCCATGGGCATCCAAAGTCAAGAAACTGACCACAAACAGTGTGTGGTGAAGGATGTTCCTGGGTGAGCCTTTCATGGCATATAACTCCTGCTCCTTTACTTTTAAGAGGGTATTCTTAAGGGTTTGATTAGCCTGTTCCACAATACTCTGACCAGAAGCAGGGAGAAGCACACAACTGGGAGGCTTCTGGTTTCAGTCACAGAGTCTTCGGATGGTGGCTGTGTGGTGCCAGATCACATCAGCATTGGCCTAGAAGTACTGGTGCTTCTTCTGATAATGAATGGGAACATAAACAGTGCTGGCAAAAAATATCTCAGTCTCCACAATAGGGCAATCTCTCTCAGAACTGCTTTGGTTCAGCTGCAGGGGGCAGGAGGCAGAGGAGAATCTTGGAGCCGTTCAGCCATTCTCATCATGGCAGCTGTGGGAGGAGCCTGTCTGATATATTTGGCAGTGACCTTTATTTCTGGGTGTCTTTTCTGATAGTGAACAAGCACCCCCACAACTGAACGATTGCTGTAGGAGCAGGGTTTGCAGTAGTAAAGCTCAGTACTGAAGTCTGGTGTTGGAGGCTGTGCGGGTGGGCGAACCCATGTTGGACTTTTTGGGAGACATTGGAGCACCCAACTCAAATGATAAATGGGAAAGGGCAGAGCCTCTGTCTACAGACACCATGCCCATGGTTTTCTGGATCCTAAAGTATGAGGCCTTTTCTTCGGGGTGTTTCTTCTCATAGTGAATCAAGACAGAGTGCATGTTGGGGCTGGCAAATGAGAAGACATCACAATCATAAACGACAAGGATGTTGACCAAAGGATCCTTCTGGTTTTAACATTCTGGAGTAAAATTCTTGGGAGGAGTGTTTTGTTAAACGTAGCTGGCATACTACCTCCATGAGCCATGGGAGTGGATGTTGCTATGCTCTTGGGAACTGAACTTAGAATCTCCCACAGGGTCTGGGACTCAGCATTCAGCCCTTCCTGCTGCTCTACAAAATAACTTGAAAATATCGTGGTGTTGTTGATTTCCCCCATGGGATGCATTTCTTGGTAATGAGGTTACTAACTTTGTCTTCTACCCACATATGTGTTCCAGTATCCTGCCAGACCCCCTACATCTTGGACATCATAAAAGCAGCTGCGCAAAAGTTCTCCCGTACTACCTCAGAAATCGTGTTAGCAGAACCTCTATTGTTCCTCCTAGCTGGACCTGCATTAACCTTATCAGCTGCAGATGTTCTCAAATCCTGGATAGGAAATACAGCAGCCTGTTCTTCCAGAACTTGGCAAACATCTCAAACTTTTAAATCCCCTATCGCCGACCTACTGTCAGCAGGAAGTAGTTAAGACGATTACTTCGCCCCTTATCCATTTACAAAAGACTGAAATGGTGTACTCCAGCTTCCCCCAACATCCTAGGTTCCTATTGGCTACAGGACATGGCTGGCATAGCCTGTCTTCTACCTTAAACTTTCAGGACAAAGCTTTTCCTTCCTCTTCATGATATAATTTGGACATTTTGTTACTATTACTTTTTTTCTATCTCTTTTCTCCATTAACTATATTTACATACTTTAACTTACCTTATATAAAAACAATCCAATGTTCCTCATTTTTAAATATAGGAAAAGGTATGAGTGTTAGGATTCTGCTACAGTCTGCCTACCTTTGATGTCACTGCCTACCTGCCATGGGGACGTGGCCCTGCCCAGGCCCATATAAAAGAACAGACCCTCAATGTGTCTCTCTCTATTTCTATCTCTCTATCTCTCTACTTCTCTCTCCCCCTCTCTCTCTTTCTCTCTCTTTCTCTCTTTTTACCTTTCTCAACTTCCTATATCTCTCCTCTCTACCCCTCTCTAGTTGTACCTCTCTCTCCTCTCTCTCCCTCTCCTCTCTCTCTTTCTCTCTGTGGTACCCCCTTGCCCGCTTTCCTCCTCCCCCATCCTCATCTAATAACCTTTGTAAAATATAATACGTGCTGCCTGATACCTATTATCCTAACATCTGCCTTAATCTTTAATTTCTATATTTAACACTCCTCATTTGTATTTTGTGGAGTTGTTTGAAAAGTTTTTGTCTTAGCTCTTCTTTGAAAGTCAGGTAGAAATGTGTTTTAAAAAATTTATGTTATTATTGTGGTTCAGCCTAACCCATGGTGTTCTTATAGAATACAAGATATAAATACAGGTTTTTTTGTATCTGTTGAGGTTTGCTTTGTGAACTATTATATGGTCAACGTTTTAGAATGTGATGTTAGATGCTGAGAAGAAAATACGATCTTTTTTGTTTGGGTGAAAATTTCTTTGTATATCTTTAGTTCACTTTGATTCATGACATGAATGAGTTGCATTATTTCTTGGTTTAACCTCTGTTTCATTCATCTGTCCTTTGGTTAAATGGGGTTTTTGAACATTCCCGCCATTAATGTATCTGGTTTACTGTTTGGTTAAAGCTTTATTATTATTTCTTTTACAAATGTTTGTGTCCTTGGGTTTTGGTGCATAGCTGCTCAGAACTGTGATGTCAAATGTACTCAGTATTTATTTTATGAATATGAAGTGTTCTTCTTCATGTCTTTTGATTAATTTTGGTTAAAAGCTTATTTTATTTAGATATTAGAATGGCTGACCTAGTTGTTTTCTTGTGTCCATTTGCTTGGGAGATTCTTGCAGCTCTTTACTCTCAGGTAATGCCTATCTTTGTAGCTCAAGTGTGTTTCTTGTAAGTACTAAAATGATGCGTACTATTGGAGAGATGAGATAATTGATATTGAGAGAGATTAGTGAATAGTGACTGTTGTGTCCTTTTATTTTGATGTTGATTGTGGTAATGTCTTTGTGTGCTTCTCTAATTTTTGTTTTGATAAAGTCACATTATCTATCTTATATGTTTTTCTACATGTAGGTAGCCTCCTTGGGTTGGAGTTTCCCTTCTAGTATCTTCTCTAACGCTATTTGCGGATATGTACTGTTTACATTTGTTTTTGCCATTTAATATCTTATTTTCTCCACCTATGACTATTGAAAATTTTGCTGGGTATCATAGTCTGGACTGGCATCTGGTCTATTATGTTTTTCAAGACATCTGTCCAGGCCGTTCTGGCTTTTATGGTCTCTGCGAAAAAGGCATGAGTGATTCTGATAGGTTTGCCATTGGATGTTACTTAGCCTTCTTCCCTTGTTACTTTTAATATTTTTTCTTTTTTCTGTACATTTAGTGTTTTGATTACTATGTGGAAAAAAGATTTCCTTTTCTTCTCTACTCTATTTGGTGTACTGTAGGCCTCTTATATGTTTATAGGCATCTCTTTCTTTAAATTGGGGAAATTTCTTCTATGATTTTGTTGAAAATATTTTCTGGGTGTTGGTGACAGGCATCATCTCTTTGATCAATTCCTATTATCCTTAGATTTCTTTTTGTGTGTGTGTCTTTGATGTCTTAGATGTTTTATGTCAGCAATTTTTCAGATTTAACTTTTTCTTTGATGGTTGCATCAAATTTTTCCATTGTGTCTTATACACCTGAGATGATTTCCTCCTTCTTTTGTATTCTGTTGTTGATGCTTACCACTGCAGGTTCTGTTTACCTCTCTAAGTTCTCTCTTTCCAGGCTTTCCTCTATTTGTAGTTTTATTATTGTTTCCATTTACATTTTCAGATTGTGAGCTCTTTTATTGACTTCCATGGTTTTGTTCTTCTATTCTTTCCATTTTCTTGAATTTCTTCCAGAAATTTCTTCATTTCCTCTTATAGGACTCTGTCATGGCCTCTCTAAGGTCCTTATCAAATTCTTTGGTTGTTTCTTCCTGTATTTGTTTATAGATTTTATTAATTTTCTCCATTATCATCTTCATTAGGAAATATTTGAGGTCATTTCCTTTATTTCAGTTGCATTAGTGTTTCCAGGGCTGACTGCTTTATGATAATTTCCTCTGATAGTGCTGTATTATTTTTGCATTTGTTGTTCATGTTTTTGTACTGGCCTTTTGTCTTCTTACTGTCTCTGGTGTTAGGGTAGTTTCTGGTGGCCTTCTCTGGCTGTTGAAATTGGCTTGTAGGTCAATGACTGTAGCTTCAAAACTTCACCTGTGGAGATAGATCAGGGCACTCGTCAGGTTGATCACATGGCTGACCTGAGATCATACCTGGGAAATTTCATTGAAGCAGTTGGGTGGCCTTCTCAGTGGGGGAGACTGAGACAGTGCTATTTTGCAGCACACAATTACTTCTGAGATACCAATTGCAAGTGCTGGGCTTCCCACCATGCACGTGGCTAGACCTTGGAGAATTTACCCTTGCCTTACTGTTCCTGGTAATTTTCTGTAGATTGCCTGAGTGACCTGAGGTCAGATCCACTTCTATTCTAGACTGCGGGCAATCTTCTGGGATAGAAGACCCAGATACTCCTGTTTTGTAAGCCACAACTCTGTCTAAGAACATAGTGCAAATTCCATGTACATATATGCAAGTGGCTAGACTTTGGAGACTGAGGGACCCAGGGACTTTTCTATTGAATAGCCATGTGGTCTGAGGCTGTACCAACCCTCACCTGGAATCACAAATACTGATGTTTTGCAATTCTCATTTCATAACTTAGGTTGCCCTACATTCACCTCTGTCCTTCTGATCACACATGGTGTGTGTTTGATACTGCCATCTTAGATGGATAGGTGTCTTTGTTAGAACGCAGGATAAATTCCTTTCCTGTACAGAGCTGACACTATAATTAAAAGGGTGGATTTATGCAAGCCAGTGTTGCATTATGTATAACAAGATCCTGGAAACATGTCTAGGAACACAGGATAAGAAAAAAAAAGCAGACACACAAATATATTTATAGAGAAAACTGGGTTAAAATGAGTTGTGAACCTTCTCCTGGAATAGTACAAAGTACACAACAACCTGGAACATTAGCCATTTCATTGCATACAGAACATATAAAAATAGTTAGCTAATCTCCATAGGAGAGGAATCTTAAGCATGCATTCATCTCTTAGAGAAAATTACCATTGCTTGTTTTGCACACACTTGGAACAGAGAGAAGGTATTGTCTACCCATACCAACAAGGACATTTGCTCAACTATGTACATACCAGCCTTATTTGTAATAGCTAGAAAATAGAAACAATCTAGATGCCCCTCAACTGAAAATGGATAAAGAAACCATGGAACATTTATACAATGGAATGCTACTCAGCTATTAAAAATATGAAAATCTTGAAATTTGCAGACAAACGGATGAAAGTAGAAAATATCATCATGTGTGAGATAACTCAGACCTAGAATGACAAGCATGGTATAAACTAACTCATAAGCATATATTAGACACATAATACAGGAAAACTACACTACAACACAGAGACTCATGTACCAACCAAGGATGATATATGATGTAGACCAAGGCCTTTTGCTCAGATGTACTAGATAGCAGCACAGCCTCCATGTGTGTCCCACATATGGGGAGTAGTGGCTACTTCTGACGTGAACTCTGGCCACCCAAATTTGATTACTTACACTTGGCAAGATGGTCTTTTCAGGACACAAGAAGGATACAGGTAGTACAGATGAGACTTGATAGGTAAAGGTCAAATGATAGGCAAGGAGGGCTCCCCTTTCTGAAGACTAGGGGAGGGATTCAGAGACAATGAGGGAGGGATGTGTCTGGAAGGGATGAGGGAGGGGGATATAATTAGGATGTGAAGAATTCACACTTCAAAATAATCGTGTAAGTTATATTGTTAAGCCAACTACATAGGAATAACTCTGAGACTGGCTGAGAGGTGAATGTCTATGCATAGACAATACTTCTTGTTGGCTACAGAAATCTCTGTGAATTACTATTCAATGCCGTTCGTCATATGGCATGAATGAAGATCTACAGATGTCTTTTTTTCTGTGAATACACACAGCAGAGAACCACCCTTAATTGTTTTATGCATCACATATGCCTTATAGATTTATCATTTTAGGGCTATATAATATTTGTGAGAATTTATTTCTTTTCAGAATGAAAGAACTAAACACTAATGTTGGATCAGACCTGACAGGATTCTTTCCTCTCAGTATGATGGACAGAGACATCCTGCAACATTTATGTACCAGGACCACCTGCTTCAGTTGCAGTGCCTATTAAGTACAGGACAGCTTCAAAGAAAGCTTCTAATCCCAATTGATCCAGCATTTCAGACTGCCCTACACAGGATTCTAACTAAGCCTGAAATTTCTCAAAATTTAAAAACTGGTCCACAGATGCGATTACTAGCTGGTTTAATCATTTTCCCCAATTTTATTTGGGCCCATACAAAGGTATTATTCATCACAAACCAGTCAGAAGAAAGTGTAAGAGAATGATGCCTATTTCCCTTAACAAGGGTTGAGTAGGGTTTCTGCTGCTTTCTTGGGTGGTAGATGTTTATTTTTATTAATAGTTGGTTATAAGTTATAATTGATCTTATTTAAAGAGAAAACATTGTTGGACTCTGGGATGTCTCTCCTTTATCTTTCATTGTTAGTTTGGAGATAGGGGCTGAAAAGAAAGAAGGGTAAATATAAAAATATAAAAGAAGGAAAGGACAAAGATAGATTAATGAATCTGTTTTTCCACTTAATGCCTTAATTGTTAATCACAATGTTATTTTTAATTCACTGGTATATAATTTTGTATGTAGATGCAAAATAAATTTAATTTTAGATATATTGGTATAGAATTCAAATATAATATAATATTATATATATATTCCAACTCTAATTTGTGGTATTGTGCCCATACAACTCAATTATAATACATGGTTTACTTCCAATACTTTGAAAGTGATGTTTAGGATAAGTAAATTATACAAGTTAAATATTAGTTGATCAGATAATGGTCATATCAATTACTGCTCTAGTTGTTATCGTAAGAATATACATTACAGGTATAACAGATTGGTATAATTCTATAGATAGATATGGTAAAATAGTTAGATAAATCTTCAAACCCTCAGAGACATAAAGAATATGACATTTAAAGATGTTTTTACTATTTCAAAGATACATTTTTTTAACGAGAAAAGTTAACAGCTGGCAATACCCAGCCTATCTCAGAGAATATGATGAACATCTAAGAACCTCCTTATGGAGATGACTGCATATATGGCAAACAAGCCACTTAGCAAAAAGTCCACATTTCTACCACAGATAGAATTCTGCCTAAAAATGGACAAGCTTGGATAGAGGCAGAGTCAACTACCAAACTTTGCCAGGACAGGGTAAGCAAGTCCTCAAAAGTTGCTGCCTCACAAATATGACTGTCAGATATATTGTGGCAGTAGGCTGAAGGTGATGCTCCAACAAAGGCCATTTGCAGCCCTCAGTGGCCCCAGATTTAGTTAATTTTAGGTGAAAATTTTAAAGAAAAACTCCTAATCCCTAAATTCCTCTAAGCTCAGGGCTTGAAATACCATTAATCATCACTCTGCAAATCTCTGCCATAAAAATCTTTGCCCCCTAAAAATCTGATAAAATGGCTAAATGTATTCACTTCTCTGCTGACTTTTCCTGGAAGCAGAGCCATCCAATAATGGCTCATCCCTCTTTTCCTGAATTCATTCCTCGAATAAATCTCTTTTAACAGATTTGCTTCCTTGTGTGACTCTCTCATCAGAAGAAAACCAAGAAGCCAGAAAAAAATATAAAACAACCAAAAAGTGGGGCTGAGATTCCTCAGCTCCTCAGCTCAACTGAGGCTGGAGAAATCCCCACCCCTACTTTGGAAACTGCAATGGCTGGAGAAGGAGCAGGGCTGAGGCTCCTGTGATCCTCAGCTAATGTGCAGTTAGGGAAAGCTGCCCTTGGGGCTGCAAAGCCTCTGCCGAGAATGCATCTTCTCAGAGCTATGTGATACCTGATTTCCCATGTTTCAGGTTTCCCTTCCCTTGAGACACTGTCCCACCTCACATTTGAGTGGCTCACAGGGCTCAGAGTTTGGGTTTCCAAGACCCTTCCCATGCAGCCAGGAAGGCCAAAAGTAAGACTTTGCCAACTCTGAGGATGACCCATACAGGGAATTCTTTGCCATTATCATAAGTGTGAGGCATTGTGTCCTTGACTAATCCAATCCTTGTCCTTGTAAACAAAACATATTTATTCTGGGACTGCTCCACTCTCCACAAGGCAGAGGGTAGATCTCCATAGAAACAAACTGAAATAGTGCTTAAATCCTGGATTGCTTGGATATGGATCTGGGACATATTACATTGTTACTGTTTAAGCAGTTCATTATGTGATTTTTTTGCTATGTGTACTTGAGAATGCAACGTAAGCAACAAAAGGAGGACAAAAGTTATGAAATTTTACGTGAAGTAAAAATTAAGTTAATGTTGATACTTTTTGATAAATTTAGAAAAAATACGGAAAACTTCTGATGTGGAGTATAGTAATAAGTATTCTTGATTTCTGAATGGCTTCTGATTTTATTTTAGGAGTATACAATTGTTGTGCAAATATTACCAGAGTTATATTTTTACTTTCATTTGCCTTTACTCTTGGAAGATCCAAAGTATTGAATAGTTTTATGAGGAAAAAGTAAAAATAGATGTCATAGAATTTGGCTAGATTCAATGAATCCATGCAGAGAAAAAAATTAATTCTGGTTAAACTTATCTTTGTTTTCACTTTAAAGATTTGATTTAGACCATTTCATCTGGAAGACAGAAAAGAAAACAGAATATGTTTTGTAAGAAAGAAATGTTCAAATCCTTAAATGAGAAATAAAATAATAATCAAATAACTAACTCTAAAAATATTGAAAAACAAAATTTAAACATTTTAAACTTTTAAATTAATTCTCATTTATATGTTCCAAAAAACATACTTACATAGCTTTTTACATAAGATCTAGTATGCTGCATTGAAAATCAAAGCCACATTACAAAACTTATATACATTTATAATTTTGGAAGACAAGGGACTAGTTATGTGAATCCAGAATTTCAGTATTATACTGTGATATAAGCTACCAACTGTTTATGTTAATTTTACTTATAAGAAAAAGAAGAAAGCAGCTTGTCCATTCATTTTCTTCCTAAACTCATACCAGTAGACCAAGCCCAAATATGGTCAAAGCTAAGACAAATCTCTCAGTACTGGATGGGGTTAATGATATTTTCTATTACAAAGATAATTTTATAGACAGGAATTAATAATGCTTAATTGTAATTAACTAAAATTATTGGGTCATTATGGTAAGAGTTACATAGTAATATGCAAACTATACATTATTATTGGGATATGGAGGAATAAGATCTCAAGAGTCCTCTATAGGAGATTTTCATCAGCTTCAGCAGATGATCTTTATTTGTCACAACTACAGGAGCATTGATATTTAGGTATTGCCAATCTACCAGACTGCTAGCTGATCTTATCGGACACTAAGTTGCTTAGCAACCTCTGGCATCATCATTTGCCACCCACAATTAGGTATGTGTGAGAGGCAAACAATATTAAAAGAGTAACTGGCCACCTCCATCTCTCTCTCTCTCTCTTTCTCTCTCTCTCTCTCTCTCTCTCTCTCTCTCTCTCTCTCTCTCTCTCTCCTCTCTCTCTCTCTCTCTCTCTCTCTCTCCTCTCTCTCTCTCTCTCTCTCTCTCTCTAACACTGTCTGTATCTGTCTCTCTACCCTCATGTCCAGTCATGTCCTAACTCCTCTCTACTTCTATTCTTCCCAAGTAAATATCTCCATATCAGTTCTGTTGTGTGTCACTCTATTGTTAAATCCTAATGGTTCAAGGTTCTTAGGTGATTCTAAAAGGTTAAATTTATATATTGGTCAGGTTGCATGACTCATGGCTGCAGTGGTTCATGTGAATACTGCATCAAAATGAGACTGTAGCAGCTCATGAAAAGAGAAGGAGGATTAGTTGGAAATAATAAGGTTTCTTCAAGAAAAAGGAAAATGGAGAATGAAAAAGAAAAAAATGCATTATATAAAAAGCCTTACTTCCCCATATTTTATGCATATATCAAAATAGAAACTAGATATGTTATACAGAAAAAGAACCATATTTTCATTAGATGGTTATTTGATAGTCAGCCAGGAAAACAACATATTAAATAGCCTTATTTACAACTTTATATCTTAAAAAATGAAAATATGCTTAACATACAGTATTAGTAATAATATTAGTGAGAATGCTATAAAATGTGTATGTGCATGAGCTTACATGATTGTCTACTGTGCATAAAACATGTCTGTTCTCCAGTTCATCCTAAAGCAAATAGTGGTAAAGAAAACAATTTGAAGACATTCAAACTGTTTTTTTAAATCTTATTGATAAACGAAGAGAAAATGTGTTGCTTTAACATAAATTCCACAAATTTAATGTGTTGCTTTGTTAATGATCTTTGATAATATAATAATTACATTGAGTATCAAAATGTCCACATTATAAGCCATAAATCCTTTCCAAATTCACACTAAGCAACATGAACTTCATTTGATTCCATAACACCTTTTTGAAAGATCTACTTCTGCATTCAAACCAAACGTCTTATCATAAATTAAGCTTTAAAAGCCATATTCTTTTACAAAATGTCAGCTCTTAAAAATAATTATTTGAACAAAGTTCTGTCATAACATCTTTCTGTTATGTGCCTGTCTTCTATTCTTTTAATTTTGAATTGTATTCATATGCTTTTATATTAAGCTTTAATTATGGAAAGAAGAATACATTATCAAAATATTATTATCACATCTTCTGGAAAACAGCCAGATGTTGAAGGACAGGTTGGCAAGGACAATCAATCTTTTCAATCATTTTCTCCACTTTAGATGACATATCAGCTAACCTGTTTCCCTATGATGATAATTTCATCAGAAATGTTAAACAATCTTTTGTGCTCTTTCAACAACAGTGACTACCCCTATCTCTCTAGGTGTATAACATTAATATGTTTTCTATATGTTCCTTCATACAATAATTCTCTCCATCTGCTTCTGGCTGCTTCAAATTCTAACATTACCAGTTTACTTGATAAAGAGAACTATAACCTTATGAGCTAAAATGAGTAAGCTGACAGTATTACATATAAATTTTCTAAGCACCAAACATTTGGGTGTCTTTCAGACATTTATTGTTGCAATTATAAATGACATAATACTGAATTTAACAAGTACTAATGTATTTTCTTTTATTTAGAATATAAGTTGAAACTCATTTAGTAACCCGAATGCATGTAGGGAATTTGATTGACCAAACAGCAAAAGTGAAAACACAAAAAATCAATTGACAATAGAAATATATGTTCCTTAAGAACAACCCTGTTTTAAAGAGAAAGAAAAAATGACATGTTACTATAAAAACTCTTTTTCTTTCCAATAGATTTTTCAAACAATAGCATTTGGCCTGTCTTTCAGTTTCTGCAAAGTTCACTTACTGTGCCAATTATTTATGTGAATGTCTCTTCAGTTCCTGATAGCCTATTAGAAGATCAACTAATTTGTTCTCATATATTTATTGCCTTGATAGATGTAATCTGAGAATTTGAAACATTTTTACACTAAATTCATACTGCTGCTTTAGCTGAGATTTCTTTCTATTCTAATTATCTTATAGCATATTCTGCTTTTGATTCAAACTCAAATTTTCTAAAAATTTTAAATTTATTAATTTATAGATATCTATATATTTAACAAAATAAAAATCATATATACCTGTAACATTACGTGACTATGACTATTTTAAGAAATTTGGACCAAAGTACAGTCAATAGCTAAATTTTTAAAATGTTCCAAATAAGATAAATAGTATTATAAAAGTCACATTATAAAAGATGTATTCATATTATCAATATCTGGTAAAATGTTTACATAGTATCTGATATTAATTCATAAGTCAGATGAAGAAATATTATTTAATAAAAAAGAAACAAGCTGAATTAATTGAATAGGATGTTTTGCTTCCAAATTTCTTTAATCTTCAGGCAACTTTTCCTACAACATTAAAAAGCAGCCACATTCTTTGCTAGAATATCACAAGAGCAGTCTGTAGACCACTACAAATATTATTTTCCACTACAAATATTCTTCTTCTTTGAAACCTCTTGAGTCTTTCCCCAGTTCAACTCACCCACAGCACCACTGTCTTCCATGCTTTTAACTATCCATTAAGTTCCAATTAATCTGATCAATACATTTTCAGGTCTAAAATCCAAGAGTGTTTCATAGTCTTCAAAATAAGAACATAGTCTGTGATATCAGAGCAAATCCCCAGTCTCTGTTACCAACTTTTTCTTAGAGTTTTATTTCTGTGAAGATTCACCAAGACCACAGCAAATCCTATGGATAACGTTTAATTGGAGCTTGCTAACCATTCAGATGTTTATTCCATTATTGTCAGGCCAGAAAGCATAGTGGAATGCAGGCAAACGTGGTTCTGGAGAATGAATGGAGAATTCTACAACTGGATCAGCAAGCAGCAGGAATTGGGTGAATCATGTTTTCTTCAACATAATCACATCTACGCCAACAATGACACACCCTCTAGTCCTGTCACTCTCTAGGTGCCTATCAGTGTTATTTTCTTTCAATCCTCCACAATGGTTTACAAGATATGGGTACTCTTATAATGACAGAACTGATAAAAAAGCTGTATCAACAAAAGTTCACCACATCAATGGTGACAGGACACGAAAAGTCATTTGGAGCACACTATATATCGTAGGCAGCTCAACACTTTCGAGTTTCCTTTCAAGATCTCTTTGTTTAAGTCTTTACCAGATATTTGGGATGTTCACGATTTTTCCATGGGTATGTACTGGTCTTTACATTTACAAGTCAGCTCCTTCTTCTAGGCAGTTTGGCTTCTCTGAGGTGCGTCAGTAAAGTTGTTACTGTTTCTAAATCTTTGGGAAGGGAGGGGAATAATGAACTGCATCAGTTTCAGGGACTTTCTAAACCCATTATATTTGGGATGTAATGAGTTTTTCTGTAGGATGGAACTTTTCACTTCTCCTTAGAACATCCTTCTGTTTCACTTTCTAATAATTATCTCTTAAAATAACAGGCTATTATTTTTAACTTTTTTAACACCCTGTATATTAATGAGCTTCCTACAAAGATAGAAGGTTGTTTAATTGTGTGGTTTATTGTTTTGTTATTTTACTTGGAGGGTTTTATTTTGTTTGTTGGCTTTTGGTCTTTTCTTGTTGTTTTCTTATTTGTTTGTTGTTTGGTTGGTTGGTTTTGGTTTGGTTTTATTTATGTATATGAGGGAAAGCCTTCGTGTCCACTTAAGCACCATGTGTATTTCTGAAGGGCACAGAGGCCATCGAAGCCATTGGATTTCCTCTAATTTGAGCTACAGACAATTGTGAGCCACCATATGGGTGCTAGAAACTGAACTCTCACCCTATTAAAAAACAGCTGCTATTCTAAAAGCTTATCTGTCTCTCGGGCATAAGGTGGATTGTTTTAAACATTGAGATGTAACAAGAATAAATTTAAAAAAATTTCTATACGTGAAAGTCTAATAGTATCAGTGAAAAATTATTTAGATTGTGTTGGACTTAGAGTATGTCAGTCAGTGATTGTCATAATAATGCTAAATTGAGGTAGAAATCTTTCTTGACTACAGGAGGCACAGTTTAATGTGCTTGGCCCTAGACTGTACAAGAGTAGTAAAAATAGGACCAGTAAAACGAACATACACAGAGGCACACAGACACACACAAGTGCACACAAACACACAATAATACACATGGTGTGTGTATATATATATATATATATTGTGTGTGTGCACGTGTGTATATATATGTATATGTATATATACATACACATATATATATATATGGAATATGTATATAGACTAAAATTTGACTAGATATCTGCTGGCTTATATAATCTGAAAACATTAATGTAGAATATATATATAAACACATATATATGCACATAAATGCATATTTGTGCATTTATTTTTATGTAACAACAATTTGAAAGAGAACAGTGAGTGTATGGGAGATTTTAGAAGTAAAATAGAAAGGGAAAATTATGTAGTTATTATTTACTGTCCAAAAAGTAAAGCAAAAATATAAATTTACAAAAAAAATATAAATTTACAGTTAGATTTATATATTATTTATTTTCTAAAATGTTCTATGCTTTGACTTTATTTTAGATGCCACAATTGTATTATACACTCCAATTTAAGGAAAGGTCAAAAGCTTTGTTTAATTTTATTTTCTTTGTCCATTATATTGCCAATTGGAATATATTTAGAGAATATATTCTCATTCTGAAAACATTTACTTAGTCCAAGATATTTTATAGAAATAGTAGATTAAATTTCCTAAAATATAATCTACCTTGTCTATATATATCTATTTACTCAAGTATAAAATGGACCATATATACATAGCAATAGAACTCCTTAGTACACTCTCAATTTGCCTCATTTACATGACTTTCCGCCATTCATATTGTATTTTTATTCATTTGCAGGTCTCATGTGTTTATTTAAAGCCTCTGTGAGTACACATGTGTAATAACACTAGCATGAACAGCACACACGGTTTCACTGCATACATCCATCTATTCTTCCTTACCCCTTCCCTGAGGTTTGGACCAGGGGTTACAACATGGGTTAAAGCATTTTTCAACCTGACTAGAAAAACTTATTTTGTCAATACATAGTAGATGACTACTTTTAATAACTAGACTCCAAACTGGTCAATATATCAACTAAAAGAGACTCCTTAGCAGTAAGTGGGTTATGTAAAAGCAGCCTTTAGTGTATAACACATGTCTACAGCTTTTAGATCACACTCCTAAAATATCATATACGTGTCTCTTCTTACTTGTTAATTGTACACAATACTCCCTTTCCATCCTTGAGGTAGGAATTAAAGAATCTCATTTTTTTCAGCAAACTTAAATAATGCCATATATATTTATTTTGTTTGTATTTCAGATTGTAGATACTTTAATGTTATTGTCTTATTCTTTTGAGTTTTACATCATGTTAAAGCCATCTATGTATGAAATGTAAGCATTCTTTTGGATTAAGTGAAATGCTTGGATTCTTTTTCAAAATTGATATATTAGAAGTCATAGTATAGATATCCTAGAATTCCCAGGCACCACAACTCAGTTTCCATATTATAGCTATTTGCATAAATAATGTATGATTGTTACTAACCACTAATGCAGCAAAATAGAGACATGGTTTCTAAATGAAATACCAACATCGTGTACAGAGGAAGCATCTAATAAATATTCAGGTTGTATAACAGTACCTTCAATGGATAAACTTTCAATTGACATCAATATATGTCAGCACAGAAGTGCTAGCAGTGGGAAACCCATTTGTCTACATGAAACATTCACAGTATAATTGTTTTCAGATGAAGAGTCATACTTTTTCATATATTTAAATATTTTAGAATTTAGAAATTAGTTTTCTTTATTTTAAACTTTTCTTTTAGTATATTGAGGTTTAGGGAGTCAGACTGTTATTCATGCTTTCAATCTAGACTATGTCTTGTGGTTCCACACTTCATGATATAAATATTACCTGTACTTCAGTGTTTAATTCTCAAAGTTTCAAATTCTATGTTTTGTATTTTTCCACTCACATCTCCAAGATTTAAAATGCTTTTATTTTTTTCTAACTATAGTTTACTTTCTTGCTTTTTGTCCAAGGTATGTTTAATTTTTCCCTTCTGTAAAAAATACTATTGTCTATAAGCCACTTCTTATTATATAAATCTATAAGCATTTTACCTAATTATCACTATTTTCCTGAATTTTTTCCAGTTCCACTCTTTGTACTTCTTTTATGTCTCTCACCTGTTTGGCTGAGTCCTCCTGCATTTGATTACAAATTTTATTTGTTTCCTCCATTAATATCCTCATTACTAAAGATTTGATGTCATTTTCTTGTATTTCCATTGTATTTGAGTTTTCTGGGTTGTTTTCTTTGGGATAGCTGGAAACTGGAGACACCATGTTGATTTGGGGGTTTTTGTGTATGCTTTTTCGCTGTCCTCTAGACATCTTGGTGTCTTTGTTTTTTTGGGTAGCTTCTAGAGTTGGATGGAGGGAGTCTGATGATAGATTCACTTGTTTTCTCAGGATTTCCAGAGGCTGGAAGCTCTGATACTTCATTGGTGTGGATGGCAGGAGGTTAGCCCTGTCGTTTTGGTCTCTCACAGCCAGTGATCCTCAGCTCCCCTGTGCTGTGGGTCCTGCAATTGTTCTGGGTCTCTGAGTGAGCATTGGGCCAGGCCAAGGTATCCACAACCTTCTGGGTTCCCTGCCAAGTCCAGCCAGGGACACTGGGCCCGAACCACGCTCCGAGCTCAGCTAGATTCTCAGAGCCTGAACTGTCTGCCGAGCTCAGCTAGGGATTCTGGGCACAAAATTCACATAGGGTCCAGCCAGAATTTTGGGGGGCTGGGACTGCACACCAAGCTCACCTAGGGGCTTTTGGCCTAAAGTGTGTGCTGTGGCCAGTTATTCACTCAGGGCCTGAACTGTCCGCCAAGCTCAGTCAGGAATTCTGTATTCAAACTGCACACTATGTCCAACCAGAGTCTTAGAGCCGGGACTGTGCCAAAAGCTCCACTAGAGTCTCTGGGCCCAATCTGTCTGCCAAGCACAGTTAGACACTCAGGCCCCAATCTGCACACCGAGATCCACCGGGGTCTCTGGGGCAGAACTGTGCACAGAGCTCATCCAAGGGACTCTGGACTCACACTGCACGCTGAACTCAGCCCGGGACTCCGGGCCTATACTTGGTGGATAGTCCAGCCAGAGTCTTGGAGCCGCCAAGCCTGTGCACACAGCTCAACTAGAGTCTCTGGGCCCAATCTGCCTGGCAAGTCCAGCTAGGGCCTCTGGGCTGAATCTGTGTGCTGACCTCAACCTTTGTTAGAGCCCCAGAACTGCCCTCTGAGCTGTGCTAGTGTCTTGGGCAGAATTGCTCGTTGATGTGAGCTAGTGCCTCTGGTGGAGAAGAGTGCTCCACCCAGCCTGCATCACAGCTGGAGAAATGCGGCTGCGCTGAGCTGGTGCCTAGGGTGGAATTGAGCGCTCCACCCAGCCTGTGTCACAGCAGGGGAGCTGTGGCTAAGTTGAGCTAGTGCCTAGGGCAGAATTGCTTGCTGCTGTGAGAGAGTCTCCACGGCACTACGCACTGAGCTGAACCCGGGACTCCAGCTGAACTGTCCGCTGAGTCCAGTTTGGGTCACAAGGCACTACGTGACCCAAATCCCATCCAGAGTCCCCTCTCCTGTAGCAACTCTCACCGGCCACCACACTAATCACCTCCACCGGAAGGCTCAGAGCTGCAAACCTCAGCCACTGACACTGCTGCCGCTGGTGCTGCCGCTCTTTCTGCTGCCTCTGTTGCTGCTCCTCCGAACCGAGAAAATCCGCGCTCCTCCCATGTGCAGGGGCATGCAGATCCTCCGCACCCTGGTCCCTCCAAACCGTGGAGCACTCCCGCTGCCGTGGTGTGGGGACCTTGGTGTTCCTGGCTCAGAAATCTGTGCAATTCCCTGAATTGTTCGCTGGAACCTCCAAACACGGTCCACACTGCTCGCCGCCATCTTTGGATTTCTCCAGATCTCTTTATTTGCCTGATTGCTAGTCTTGAATGAACTTTTAGATCCACCAGTCTGTCACTTGGTCCTAATTATCACTATTTATTATAAAAATCAACTTACCATTTTATTGAGATTTACAATCATTTAGAAAATACTTTCTCTTAAAATTTTCTAAACTCACACATTGTGACCTGAATACTTATTCTCTTCTGAAATGTATCTGTTGAAAAGGCTTTTATCATTTGATATGAAAAGTGAAGAGTCATCATACCATAAAGATGAAGGGCAAGAGAATTTGTTTTCTCCTACACGAGAGGACGGAGTAAAAAGTTAATGTCTATAGAAAATGGTCCTCATCTATACTACCTGTGCCTGACACCAAATGTCCAGCCTGCTGAACTTAGAGAAATAAATTCCTGTTACCTCATCTACAACAAGTTCTTATGGCAATGTTAGAAGATTTATGCAACGTCTTTGAGTTTTGATGCATTATATTTTACCTCCCAGATTTTTCTACAAAGAATTAGTCTAGGTATATTGCTAGATATATATGGCTAATAGTTTACATTAATTAGAATATGTAATAATATGGAGGTAGCTTGCAATTCTTTACACTGTCCATGTTCAATCTATTTATGCCATGGCTGATATCATGCTTTCAAATCGACATTCTATAACTTTGAATTTGTCTTATTGATTGTAAGAAACAGAAACAATCTCAGTTACTCCTTAATGCTGTACTAGCACTTTGTCCTTTAGGCACCCAGATAAGATGCTATCATGTAATATTCCTTGCCTTCTTTCTCACTTGAGTTTTCCATAATTTCTTCTTTATTTTATTTTGTGATTTATTTGTATCAAAATAAAGTATTTTTCAACAAGTTCATAGATGGAAGGCAAAGGTTTAGAAATTTCAACATAGCAAAACCCTTTTTTCCATTTAATTTAAACAGTGTTTCTTTGAATGTCAATGTTCCAAATATTGTCATCATACTTTTTCAAATATACCTTTACAGGTGTTATTTTCCATATAGCTATTAAAGATTTAGTTATACTTAAGTTTCTTAAATGTTGCATTGAGGTACATATTCAGAGAATGAGAACAAACAGACATATTTGGAGACTAGTCCACTAATTAAGGCAATTGGGACTGGGATTGTGGCTTTGTATTTCAGTCAAGTACATACATAAGATCCATCACCCATTATTAAGAGGATCTCTAGGCATATTTTGAATAGCAGGTAGACAAGATTTGCTTATCATTGGCCTGGAAAAATTATAAGAGAATGAACAAAATGTTGTTTTCAACAATGTAATGAATAACTGAGTGATATTCACTGACTTTAGAGAAATTCAAGTTAAAGATTGAGGGAGAAAATCAAGGTATATTGTGAATGCCTTATATAAGATTTTATTTGAAATGTAGGTAACTTTAAGTCCAAGTAATTAAATGAAAACACTTATGAGCAAAACAACCTTGCTGTGGTTTAAGGATTAAAGAGTATATAACTCAGATCAAGTGATTCTAATGTGATTCTAGGCACAGCTCCTTCTTTTCAGAGGTAAGTAGGCTATAAGGAATCTCCATCATTAATTGTATAGTAGCCGTTTTAGGAATCCATATTGCTGGAATTAGGCTTTTCAAGAAGAATTACTACTAGCTTCTCTTTATATATTCTATAATATATGAGCACAGCAAATGCGTATCAGATACTATTAATTGATTTTGGACTTCCCAGCCTTGAGAGCTATTTTAGAAAAACAGTTACAGTCACAGGTACTTTCTTCAACATCTGAGATAAAGAAAGTGTTTTGAGAAATCAGCCATTGAGTTTTCCAGTATGAAATATACAATACTTGTATTAGGAAGTAAAAATGGTCTATCAAAAATTGGAAAAAGGAGTAAGTAAAGAGATAATAGATTTTCACAAATGAATGACCACATTTCCCAAGAAGGAGAGAAAGAGTAGAAATGCATTTGTTTTAACACACACACACACACACACACACACACACACACACACACATATATGTCAGCCCTGATCCTTAACAATTAGGTCTTATTATGAATTTACTAAACAAAAGTATCATCCTTACAATCCAACTACTCTAAGCAAGATGGAAAGGAGGTTAAAAAGAACAAGAATTTCAAATCCCAGTTACACCGGATGAGATGAGTCCTCAGGCATCTTACAGCCTGTATGCAGATCCTCTCCCCAATCTGACTCTCATAGTCACAGATTGCAGTTCTCCCCCACTCCATCTCCTTCTCCCATTAGTCAGCCACTTCTGGTCTCCTCTCCAGTTTTCTCTTCTCATGGATGGTTAATTTGCAATACAATAGTCCAGCTGGAGTCTCCAGTTCTTTTTCTTAATTCAGGAGTCAGCATGGGTGCTCTCAGTCCATCACCATGTTTATCTCAGTGGAGTATCAGTGGTGTCTCAAAAATCCTGCCAAGACTACTTTCATCAGGGACCAAGTCACATTCCTTCTAGGGGAAAAGCCTACCAATACTGCTTTCACCTTGAGTCAAGCCATATTCCATGCACACAGGTAAGTATAATATACCATCAGATTATAAAGGAAGAATAATTAACCAAATCTAGAGAACCTAGATATATCTGCCACCAAAAGAAATTCATTTAAATTTTACTGCCAAAATTTCCTCTTATTTAAGTAACAGAATGTGAGAATTTAATGAGAGAACAAATATAATGCCCCTACCATAGTACTGGCAACAGTAGGTATTTCAATAATCCAATAAGATGTTATGCTTTTGTGTATATGCAATATAACCTTGCCACTAGTATTTGCCTTGCTTGAAATTTCTCAAACCTCCAGTGTTTATACCAGTAAGGGAAATTTTAATCTCAGTATTTATTGTCAGATTATAAACCTTAATCATTGTTTGCTATATTTAGTATATATATATATGACTGACTTTGTAATTTAAGCTAAATTCAAATTGAATAATAAACAACCCAATCCTGAGTACACTTCTAAATGTGTTCAATATTCTTAAATTAAATGACATTTCTTTAGGCAGACAATAAACAAACACATAAACAAAATAGGATATTTGAGTTTTTTATGATTTCTATAGTACTTATCTTCTGCTGTTTGGATGAAACACTGAGGAAAAATTGGGCAGGAAAGGGCTTGTATGGCTTACATGCTATAGTCCATTATCCTGAAGAAGCTGAGGAATTAAGGAAGCCAGTGAATTCAAGCCCATGGATAAGTGGTTTTACTGGTCTCATCTCATGACTTTCCTAACTGCATTTACTATATAATATAAAGTCAAGTGTACCTGCCAAGGATAGCATCACCAACAGTAGGATGGGACTTCCTACTAAATTAGCTAAAAGTGTATGCCCCTCAAACATGCTAAAAGGATAATCATAGGAGTTACCATTGGTTATCCCAATAACAGCTCTTTAATATTTACTACCATGCTTGGCAAGTTCTGTACCTCATTTCTCCCTTTCAACTACTTATTGAGTGCAAAACAGTTCACAATTTTCTGTCAAGAAGCTCAGGAATAGTTGTTACACAATTTGTACAAATCATCCTGTAAATGATTGAACTACCATTTTAGTTTAGATTTTTTTACAAGATAAAATATTTTTTTTCAGACAAGCCTGTTTTGTATTTACTTTGCTATTTAGACAACTTTATAATGGTATATTTGTCTATATCCCTTATTTCAATTTTGACATATTCTACATTTCTAAAAATATGTGTGTGTAAACTTTAGGTGTATGTGAGTAGTGTATCCATGTATGTGTTTTTTTTTTCACCAATATTCTAATATTCAGACAGCAGAGGGGTTCAGGAATCCTACTCTGTCACTCTCTTCCCCGTTTCCCAAGATAAGATCTCTTGCTGACCTTAGCCTCAGAGTTCTGTGGTATTTTGGCTAGAGTGACTGATCTCTATGTGCCAGTCGCTGTCTTTGTCCTCCTTGCTATGTCATCACCACCATCTGCTAGATATGACTGAAGTTAAAAGCACACGAATTGCCTAGCTTTTAATGAGTTGCTGAGGACCCAGGTCCTCATAATTCTTATTCACCTATTAATTTCCTCAGCCATGAATTGTCTGGCTATTAATTAACTAATTAATAAATTAATAAATTTAAGCTTTAAAATGTGCATTGCTGTTTTGCCTGCATGTATATCTGTGTGAGGTTTCATATCTTGGAGTTACAGACAGTTGTGGAATGCCTGAGAGTTGAACCCAGGTACTCTGAAGAATAGTCAGTGCTTTGAACTGCTGAGCCATCTTTCCAGCCATGTATTGATGTACTATACTCCTCACATCTGCCTTATAAAGGGAGTAGGACAGCTAATAATATCACAATCAGTAAAAAATCAGTGAAAATGACACTTAAAATAAGTGGTCACTTACTTTCCTTGGACATGTAATCTAATATGTTTGATTCTAAGATTTTAAAGTACATATTGAAAGCAACTAAGTGATTTTCAATGCTTTCTAGGCCCATTGTTCTATGGTCCTAAAATTCAGTGTTTCTAATGTATTAGCATATGTGTTTTAGGATACACTGCTCTATATTGGCTTGCACAATTATTTCTGAAGCTATGTTATATATGCTTTCCAAGGTCTAGTCAAGGTCAAGAGAGCATGCTTTATCAATGAAACAGAGCATGTGTAGCTGCATGAACTGAAGGTTTTAATTAATGAACTTAAATAATTTAATGAATTTAAGGTAAATAAGCTGCTGGGTTCCCCAGCACAGAATATTTTAATTTTATCTGATGGAAATATCTTAACATGTCAGAGATGGTAAACACTGAATCTAATAATTGATTGATTGATTGACTGAGCTATGTGGCATTTGTTGGTTCCAAACAAACTATGTAGATCATTCTGACCTCTAGGTCACAGAGATTTGCACCACCACACATTTTTGTAACAAGAACATCTACAGCTCCAATGTTATGTAACTTGTATATACAAAAATATTCTTCATTTTAACCTCACCAGGTGAATTTAAGTGGTGAATCCTTTGTTTCTGTTCTATGATTTACATTCTCTGCTATATTTTAGTTATTTCTTTTAATTTTTTTGAGATTATAATAAAATAATTTTCTAACTTTTCTTTCTGGCCACCAAAACTTCTCATATGTCCCTCATTGTTTTCTTTAAATTTCAGCAATTTTTAATATAATTTGTTTTTATTACAATTTGTTTGTACACACAGACACACAGAAACACACACACACACACACACACACACACACACACACAGACCTGCTGTTACCATTGTAACCTGGCATTCTGTATGATGTTATTTTTATTAAGAGATGGCCATTTTGTATTAGATAAGTAACAGGTGTGCTCTTCCCTTGGGAAGACTATTTCTCGCATTCTCAGAATTTCTTTGAATTGTGGCATGTGCCAGTCTGTAAATTGTTTGTCTACAAATGATGGCCTACAGTCATTCTACAGAAACTGTTTAAATCACCTGGGCATAGTGGTACATGCTCTTATTCTAGCAATAGGGCAGAAGTGACAAAAACAAAACACAAACAAACAAACAAAAAATCTAGAATTCCGGAGATCCAAGATGGTGGCGGGCAGTGTGGACCGCGTTTGGAGGCTCCAATGAACAATTCAGGAAATTGCACAGATTTCTGAGCCAGGAACACCAAGGTCCGAACATCATTGCTTCACGGTTTGGAGGGACCAGGGTGCGGAGGACCTGCATGCCCCTGCACACGGGAGGAGAGTGGATTTTCTCTGATCAGAGTGGCAGCGGCAGAGGCAGCAGCACCAGCGGCACCAGCAGTGGTGGCTGAGGTTTGCAGCTCATAGCCTTCCGGTGGAGGCGATTGGTGTGGTGGCTGGTGGGAGTTGCTGCGGGGGAGGGGACTCGGGGCAGGATTTAGGTCGAGTGGAGCCTTCGGACCCAGACTGGACTCGGCAGACAATTTGGCCCCAGATCCCGGGTACTGGCCCAGCCCAGCAAGCAATTCTGCCCAAGGCACTAACTCAGCTTTGGCCACAGCTCCCTGCTGTGGTGCAGGCTTAGTTGAGCGCAGAGCTCCATGGTAGGCAGCACCTCAGCTCAGTGGCAGCTCCCCTGCGGTGACACAGTCTGGGCGGAGCACTTGGTTCCACCACAGGCGCTAACTCAGAGCAGCCGCAGTTCTCCTGCTGTGGTGCAGGCTTGGCCGAGCACTCAGTTCCACCCTAGGCACCACCTCAGCTCAGCGGCAGCTCCCCTGCAGTGACACAGTCTGGGCGGAGCACTTGGTTCCACCACTGGCGCTAACTCAGAGCAGCCGCAGTTCTCCTGCTGTGGCGCAGGCTGGACAGAGCTCTCGGTTCCACCAGCTCTAAGACCCTGGTTGGACATAGTGTACAGTTTAAATCCAGAGTTCCTGGCTGAGATAGGTGGTCAGTTCGGGCCCTGAGTCAATAACTGACCACAGCACGCACTTTGGGCCAAAAGGCCTTAGCGGAGCTTGGTGCAGAGTCCCAGCCCAAAAATTCTGGCTGGACCCTGTGTGCATTTTGGGCCCAGAATCCCTAGCTGAGTTCGGCAGACGGTTCAGGCCCTGAGAATCTAGCTGAGTTCAGCCCGTGGTTCGGGCCCAGTGTTCCTGGCTGGACTTGGCAGGGAACACAGAAGGCTGTGGATTCCTTGGCATGACCCAACACTCATTCAGAGACCCAGATCAATTGCAGGATCCACAGCACAGGGAGGCTGAAGATCACTGGCTGTGAGAGACCAGAACAACAGGGCTAACCTCCTAACATCCACACCAGTGAAGCTTTCAGCTCCCAGAGTAGGGAAATCATGAGGAAATAAGTGAATCTATCGTCAGACACACTCCATCCAACTCTGGAAGCTCCCCAACAAAAACAAAGATGGCAAGATGTCTAAAGGACAAAGAAAAAGCATACGCAAAAAACCCAAAAACAACATTGCGTCTCCAGTTTCCAGCTATCCCAAAGAAAACAACCCAGAGAACTCAAATACAACGGAAATACAAGAAAATGACCTCAAATCCTTACTAATGAGGATAATAATGGAGGAAACATATAAAATTTGTAATCAAATACAAGAAGACGCAGACAAACAGGTGAGAGACATAAAAGAAGCACATAGAGTGGAACTGGAAAAATTGCAGGAAAATGCAAACAACCAGATGAAAGAAATAAATAAAACAGTTCAAGCTCTGAAGACCTATAAAGAGGCAATGGAAGAAACTCAGGAATATACAAAAAATCAGATGAAAGAAATCAAAGAATCAGTTCACGATCTGAAAATGAAAGTGGATTCAATGATAAACACACAGACAGAAGAAAACCGAGAAGGTGAGACCTCAGAGAAGAAGGCGAGCAACACAGAGGTAAGCATTTCTAACAGAATCCAAGAGATGAAAGAACGAATCTCGGGCTAGAAGATACAATCATAGATATTGAATCAACCATTAAAGAAAATGCCAAATCTGGAAAATTCCTGACACAAAACATCCAAGAAATTAAGGACACCATGAAAAGAAGAAATTTGAGGATAATAGGCATTGAAGAAAGAGAAGACATCAGACTCCAGGGCCCCGAAACTATTCTCAACAAAATCATAGAAGAAAATTTCCCCAATCTAAAGCTAGAAATGCCTATAAACATACAAGAGGCCTACAGAACACGAAATAGAATTGACCAGAAAAGAAAAACTGCCCACCACATGATAATTAAACACAAAGCATGCAGAACAAAGAAAAAATATTAAAAGCTGCAAGGGAAAAGGGCCAAATAACATTTAATGGTAAACCAATCAGAATTACACCCGACTTCTCAGCAGAGACCATAAAAGCCAGAAGGGCCTGGACAGACATCCTGCAAACCCTAAGAGACCACAGATGCCAGGCCAGACTACTTTACCCAGCAAAATTATCAATAACCATTGATGGAGAAAACAAAATATTCCATGACAAAAACAAATTCAAACAGTACCTATCCACAAATCCAGCTTTACAGAAGGTACTAGAAGGAAAACTCCATCCCAAAGGGTCAAGCTACAACCAAAAACCCAGGAAATAGATAACTATCCCATGGCAAAAACACAACTAAACAAACGCTCGACTGGAATCAACATCAAAATTAAGACTCTTAACAGTCACTGCTCATTAATATCTCTCAACATCAATGGCTTCAATTCTCCAATAAAAAGACACAGACTAACTGAATGGGTACATAAACAAGATCCAACATTCTTCTGCATTCAAGAATCACATCTTACCCATAATGGAAGGCATTACCTCAGGGTAAAAGGTTGGAAAAAAATATTCCAAGCAAATGGTCACAAGAAACAACCAGGCGTAGCCATTTTAGTGTCGAACAAAATAGACTTTCAACTAAAATTAATCAAAAGGGATGAGGAAGGACACTTCATACTCATCAAAGGTAAAGTCAACCAAGATGACATCACAATTCTGAACATCTATGCTCCCAATACAAGGGCACCCACATTTATAAAAGATCTCCTAAAAAAGGTTAAACCTGATATCGATCACCACACAATAGTAGTGGGGGATTTCAACACCTCACTCTCACTGAAGGATAAGTCATTGAAACAGAAACTAAGCCGAGAAATAACATCATTAACCAATGCCATGGGTCAAATGGATCTAACAGATATCTATAGAACCTTTCACCCAAACAGGAAAGATTACACCTTCTTCTCTGCACCCCATGGAACCTTCTCCAAAATTGATCACATCGTAGGTCACAAAACAAGCCTCAATAGATACAAGAGGATTGAAATAATACCTTGTATCCTATCAGCACAATGCTCTTAGGCTGCAATTCAACAACAACAGAAATAACAAAAAGCCTACACGTACGTGCAAACTAAACAACTCTCTGCTAAATGACACCTGGGTCAGGGAAGAAATAAAGACAGAAATCAAAGAGTTTCTGAAATTCAATGAAAATGAAGAAACAACATACCCAAATTTGTGGGATACATTGAAAGCAGTGCTAAGAGGAAAATTCATAGCACTAAGTGCCTTTAAAAAGAAATTGGAAACATTGCACATAAGCATTTAACAACCCAACTGGAAGCCGTAGGAAAAAAAAAAAAAGAAGCAGAAACATCCGAGAGGAGTAGACGCCTGGAAATAATCAAACTCAGGGCTGAAATTAACAAATTAGAAAACTAAGAAAACAGTCCAAAGAATCAACAAAACCAAAAGCTGGTTCTTTGAGAAAATCAACAAAATAGACAGACCATTAGCCAAACTAACTAAAAGGCAGAGAGACAGTATTGAAATCAACTAAATCAGAAATGAAAAGGGAGACATAACAACAGACACTGAAGAAATTCAAAGAATCATAAGTTCCTACTTTGAAGGCATAAATGCCACAAAATTTGAAAATCTAAGGGAAATGGACGATTTTCTTGATCAATTTCACTTGCCAAAGTTGAATGAAGAACAGATAAACAAGCTAAATAGTCCCATTTCCCCTACAGAAATAGAAGCAATCATCGATGGTCTCTCAACCAAAAAAAGCCAGGGCCAGATGGTTTCAGTGCAGAATTCTACCAGACCTTCAAAGGCGGGCTAATACCGATACTCTTCAAGCTACTCCAAATGATAGAAATGGATGGAAAATTACCAAATTCATTCAATGAGGCCATAGTCTCATTGATACCTAAACCTCACAGAGATTCAACAAAGAGAGAGATTTTCAGACCAATTTCTCTTATGAACATAGATGCAAAAATACTAAATAAAATACTTGCAAAACGAATACAGGAACACATCAAAGATATCATTCATCATGACCAAGTAGGCTTCATTCCAGGCATGCAGAGATGGTTTAATATATGGAAATCCATCAATGTAATCCACCATATAAACAAACTGAAAAGAAAAAAACCACATGATCATCTCCTTGGATGTAGAGAAAACATTTGATAAAATTCAACACCATTCATGTTAAAGTTTAGAGAGATCAGGGATAAAAGGCACTTTCCTCAACATAATAAAGGCTATATACAGCAAGCCAATAGCCAAAATCAAAGTAAATGGTGAGATACTCAAGGAAATTCCTCTAAAATCAGGAACAAGGCAAGGCTGCCCACTCTCTCGATATCTCTTCAATATAGTACTCAAAGTTCTAGCCATAGCAATAAGACAACAAAAGGAGATCAAGGGTATCCAAATGGGAAAGGAGGAAGTTAAATTATCCCTATTTGCAGATGATATGTTAGTGTACATAAGTGACCCTCAAAATTCCACCAGAGAACTCATAAAGCTGATAAACACCTTCAGCAAATTGGCTGGATAGAAAATTAACTCAAAAAAGTCTGTAGCCTTCCTATACACAAATGACAAGCTTGCAGAGGAAGAAATTAGGAAAACCACACCTTTCACATTAGCCACAAGTAATATAAAATATCTAGGAGTTACCCTAACTAAGCAAGTGAAGGACTTGTATGAAAAAATTTCAAAACTCTGAAGAAAGAGATTGAAGATGACCTGAGAAGATGGCATGATCTTCCTTGCTCATGGATCGGGAGAATTAACATAGTAAAAATGGCCATCCTACCAAAAGCAATCTACAGATTCAATGCAATCCCTATCAAAATACCTACACAATTTTTTAAAGACATTGAAAGTTCAATTCTGAACTTCATATGAAAAAACAAAAAACCCAGAATAGCTAACACAATTTTGTACAATAAAAGGTTCTCCAGAGGAATCCCCATACCTGTTCTCAAACTGTGCTATAAAGCAATAGTAATTAAAACAGCATGGTACTAGCACAGCAACAGGCTGGTTGATCAGTGGAATCGATTGAAGACCCAGATATGAATCCACACACATATGGTCACTTGATTTTTGACAAAGAAGCCAAATCTATTCAATAGAAAAGGATAGCATCTTCAACAAATGGTGCTGGTGTAACTGGAGGTCTATGTGCAAAAAAAATGAAACTGGACCCATATTTGTCACCTTGCAAAAAACTCAAATCCAAGTGGATTAAAGACCTCAACATAACACCAGAGACACTAAGTCACTTAGAGGAAAAAGTGGGAAAGAGCCTGGAAACATATTGGCACAGGAGACAACTTCCTGAACAGAACACCAACGGCCCAGGCCTCAATGTCAACCATTAATAAATGGGACCTCATGAGGCTGAGAAGCTTCTGTAAGGCAGGAGACACTGTCAAGAGAACAAAGCGACAGCCTACAGACTGGGAAAAAATCTTCACCAGCCCTACATCTGACAAAGTTCTAATATCCAAAATATATAAAGAACTCAAGAAATTAAACACCACCAACCGAATAACCCAATTGAGAAATGGGGCTTGGAACTAAACAAAGAATTCTCAACAGAGGAGTATCAAATGGCTGAGAAACACTTAAAGAAATGCTCAACCTCCTTAGTCATCAGGGAAATGCAAATCAAAACAACTCTTAGATTCATCTTACACCCATCAGAATGGCTAAGATCAAAAACTCAAGGGATACCACATGCTGGCGAGGATGTGGGGAGAAGAAACACTCCTTCATTGCTGGTGGAATGCAAACTAGTAAGCCACTTTGGAAATCTATCTGGTGCTCTCTCAGAAAATGGGACTAGGGCTTCCTCAAGACCCAGCTATTCCACTCCTTGGAATATACGCAGAAGATGCTCCAGCACACAACAAGAAAATTTGCTCAACCATGTTCATAGCAGCCTATTCATAATAGCCAGAACATGGAAACAGCCTAAGTGTCCCTCAATAGAAGAGTGGATAAAGAAACTGTGGTACATGTACACTATGGAATACTACTCAGCTATTAAAAACAAGGAATTCCCGAAATTTGTGGATAAATGGCTTGAGCTAGAAATGATCATAATGAGTGAGTTAACCCAGAAAAACAGAAAGAATGAAATGGTATATACTCCACTTATATCTGCATACTAGCCCAAGGGGCATGTTCAGATGAAAGTCTTCACTTTGCCAGGAAACTGTGACAGAGGGAGGGCATCCTATTGGGACTCTAAATGAGAGGCGCATGGGAGAATAGCAAAATAAAAGGATACAGAGTGTCCTAGAAATCTACAAGTAGAACAATATGTTAGGCAGATTTGAGCCCAGGGGTCCCACTCAAACTAAGGCACCAGCCAAGGACAATACAGGAGGTAAACTTTAAACCCCTTCCCAGATCTAGCCAATGGTCAGAATATTCTCCACAGTTGAGTGGAGAGTGTGATATGACTTTCTCACAAAACTCTGGGCCTCACATTTGACCATGTCCCCTGGAGGGGGAGACCTGGTGGCACTCAGGGGAAGGAGAGCAGGGTAGCCAAGAAGAGAATTGATACCCTATGAGAATATACAGGGGGAGGTTAATCCCCCTCAGGAACAGTCATAGGGGTAGGGGAATAATGGGAAAATGGGGTGGGGGAATAGGGAGGATACAAGGGATGGAATAAAACATTGAGATGTAACAAGAATAAATTAATTTAAAAAAATCTAGAATTCCCTGCTCTGATTTCATGGACAACTTAGTGAGCCCCACAACAGCAAGAGATCTTATCTTAAAAAAATGGATACTTTCTGCAGAATGACATTCAAGGCTACTCTGACTTATGTGTGTATATACATATACACAAATATATGTGCATGTACATCCACATGCAGATGTAAAATAAAAATATGTATATGCAATGAAGTTGCTAGAATATTTTTGTGAAATCATTATCTTTTTATGTGGTGGATGTAAACATGGTTTTGTTTTGATCCCAAGTATGGGCTGTGAAACAGACATGTGTGAGAGTGTTGCTGTGTTTTTCCACTGGAAACAGACTTTTGAGAGAATAGGTGATTATTTGTCACTATAGAGGAACTGCCTACTGTGGGAGCATGGTCCTTGCAAAACTGATAAACATCCTAGTATGGAGATATTATATATTATATATTATATATATTTATATATTATATATTAGCCCAAAATAAGAGATGGGTCTTAGTGGTCTGACTGTTCATCCTTGCACTTTGATATGTTTCTAGAGAGAGCCACTCCAGGGAACAACTTCAAGGTTCTGGGTTCTGACTGCCCCTCTGAGATCTAGTCATTTTGTTGAATTGCTGTTTAAGGGGTCTGTTGGAATTCTGCTGACTATGCCAGTGATATTGCTCTAAGGAACTGAGTCTAAAAAGGTATACTTCTTCTATTTCCATTAAGCTCTTTTCTCTAGTATCTATGGTAGGTGGATTAGATGGGAGGTGTAAGTATTAAAGAACCCCAAATAAAGTAGGTTTGAAAACATTGGAGCCTACACTTTTATTTATTGAATAATATTTGTTTGTACAGTGAAAATATCTACAAATACACACAGTGCAATATTTATAATAAATCACCAACAATGTTTTTACTATTAAAAATAATGAGATTTTATAACATACTGATGATCTTATAAAAGTATGATCAATTTAATAGCATTACTATTGAGCTCTCTGTAAATAATGAACAGTAATGACATTTTAGCCCTTTCTGGAGTGCTTCTAAAGTTTTTGGATTTCACAGGAGCTGGCCTTTTTGAAATATAAACAAATTATCCATTCAATTTCAATTTTATGTTGATGTTTTCAGCACAACATGATAAAAATGTACTTCTTAGGGATGAAATATAATACAGATCTCATACTTATCAATGAAAAATACAGTTAGCAAATTAAGTTCCTCCTCTTGATGCTTAATTGTTCAGCTTTAACAATGCATTCCAACTGATTTTATACGTCCTTGCATGCCATATTTTGAAGTGTCTAATGGTAACTTCTATATTTCTAATATCTCTCAATAATTATTATTGATTTTATAATTTCTGACTTCCTTCAAAGCTTTGAGCTTGTTTTCTTACTCAACAGACATATTAGAAAATGGAACCAAGAATATCTCACAACAAACATATTGCTGGGAAGGTTGGAATGATTTTATATTTCCATGAAAATAACAGAAAAACTTACAAGTCAATAAGTGAAATTTTATTAATATACAAATTCTTTTTTACCTTAAAGATAAACTTGTATAGGGCACTCAAGTCTGTTTTTTAATTGTGAAAGTCAGTTTTCCAATTCTCTAGAAGAAACTCAAGAAAATTCTCTAAAATTTGGTGCGCAAGTCTCATTTTATTTTTATTTTCTAGACAATTCTGGTGTTTGCTTAGTCTGGGATGTACATTTGGCTAGGATTTTCTTAATCTGCACACTAATCGTTTAAGTGACAATCCAGGAAAAGCCTTTCATCATGCGTAGAGTGATGCAACAATGGACTAATATGGGATTCTCCTTGACAGATGGTAACACATTGCATTAAAGACTCTTTGCCATATGATGCTGGCTTCGTATTTAAGCATCTGACACAATAATTGGAGTCTATTTTGTAAAAATGCCCTACTTGACATTCCTTTTATGCTTTTAATGATCAACTGTAAATAGTTTGTTAGCATTAAAATGACACCTGTAGTAAGGACTAGACTTAATGTGTTACTGGTTTTGTTGTGTTTTGCTTTTCTTGTTGTCTAGCATTTATACACACATGCCACGCAAATCAATCTTGCCTATGAAAAAAACAGAAAGGGAATTTTTTTCTAGTAAGTGAGAACAACTTTCTTACCTGTGACATTTCTTAATGAAGAATTCACAGTACAGTTTGTAATAGTTGTGACATGACGGCTGTCATCCAGGTCATTATCCTAATAGCTGGACTCCTGTCACCACTTCTTAGCACTCAGCCCTCATGTAGCAAATATTTGATAGCAGAAATATAGCTGTGCTTATGTAGAGTAATAATTTAGTACCCGCATCCACCACTACACTTAATTCAATCCTTTTAGCAATATAGCTCCAGAATAGAAGTAATGGAAACCAAATAGCGCCTTTCCAAAGAGGTTTGTAAACGTGTTTTCTGGAATACTTTCTATTGATTTCTACATCTTTTCTTTTCTTTTTCTTTCTCCTTTTTTTTTTTTTTTTGTCATTTTATGTAAACCAAAAGCTCAACACATGTGGTCAGTCAAACTAATTTTACACATCATTAATGTTAACTCTTGAAATCAGTATACATTCTTTGATGGACATAAAAATTCTAAACTAGCCAGAGACAAGAATTTATGCATATTGCCCAAAAAGAAAAATTTAACACCCATTTCAAATATTTTTGACCAAAATATTTCTTTCTTCATACCTTGAAGAAACACTCCAGAAGTATTTTTCCCTCCCTTCTGTTCCCAACTTTATTCCCTTCTCTCATTTTCTTTGGAAAATTTAGGAGTTGAGTATACCCATTCTCTGAAAGACATCATCCAATTGCTGATGCAAACAGTTGCAGAGACTCACAACGAAAAAATCTGCAGAGATCATGAGTTCGGTAATAAAAGAGTGGAAGAAAGGATTGAGACAACTAGAGGTGTCAAAAACACTCCAAGAAGTCTTATAGAGTCAAGTAACTTTCCCAGGAGAGCACACAGAGAATGATCTACCAACAAAAATGACATGAATGAACTCAACATAGCTCTCCTACATATATGTAGCAGAAGTGCAGCTTTTTCTTTATGTGGATACACTTAAAATTGGAGCATGGAATCTGTTGCCTGTCTTTTTATCCCTTTTCCTTAGCTGTGCTGCATTGTCTGGCCTCAGTGGGAGAGGATGCACTTAGTCCTAATGAGACTTGATGTATCAGTGTGGGTTGGTCCCCATAGGGGTGCCTCCCCAATTCTGAGGAGAATTAAAGGGAGAAATGGATGGTAGGGACAGGGGTGTTAAGGCAGGAGGGGGAAGAGGAAAAAGGCTGACATCAGGTTGTAAAGTGATTAAATAAATAAGTAGATGAAAACTGTTAGAAAAGAAAAAAGTTCTCAGCACTGATTTTTGTCTGGCAAATACTATAACTCTAATATGTCTTTCATATGGACATATACTTTGAGAATTGTAATCATCAAGAAGAGGGGACCAGGCTGAGGGGAATAACTCTTTCATGGAAAATGTTTCATAATGACATTGGGCCTGAGTTTGATCCCTAGCTAACATGTACAGATGGCTCTCTCCCTCTCTCTTTCCCTCCCTCCTTCTCTCTCTCTCTCTCTCTCTCTCCTCTCCTCTCTCTCTCCCTCCTCCTCTCTCTCTCTCTCTCTCTCTCTCTCTCTCGGGTGTGTGTGTGTGTGTGTGTGTGTGTGTGAGTGAGAGAGGAGAGAGAGAGAGAGAGAAGAGAGAG
>NW_026131444.1:0-35438 GCF_903995435.1 Acomys russatus | reverse complement strand
AAGCTGAATAGTATTCAAGTGTGTAAATGTACCACAGTTTCTTGATCCATTTTTCAGGTAAGGGTCATCTAAGTTGTTTCTAGATTCTGGCTAATACATATAAAGGTGCTATGGACATAGCTGAGCAAATGTTCTTGATATACAGTGAAGCATTATGAAGGTATATGTCCAGGTGTGGTATACCTGAGTCTTGAGATAGCACCATTCTGAATTTTCTTAGCCAGCACCAGATTGAGGTCCTCAGGTACTTGACCTTTTTGGGCTTTGATCTAGCAAGCCTTTAGCTTTGGTTGTTTTCATTCCTTTCTTCATGACCTGTCACATGAGCTAGTGAGACTTATGGCCTTTTCCTTCAGGATAGGAACTGAAAAGGAAAGATCAGCTGGGTGATTTCTCTGCCTCTCTGAGCTGGCCGGTTTTCACCACAGCACTAGGCTCCTGTGTCTTTATTGGTAATATAGAATGATCTGAGATTTTCAATTAAAACAATTGTTTACCTTGCTTAGTCAGAATTGCCAAGATGAATTAAACTAAGGACAGTATATGCTGGTAAAAATGTGGGTAAAGACAAACACTTACTTATTGCTAGTGTGTGCACAAACATATTCTGGCAGTATAGAAACAATTTGTACATTCCTAAAAATCTAACAAAGAAAATAGGTCTTGAATGCAGGTCTAGAATATGAGACACACAAATGTGAAGTAGCTAGGATGCAACAGAGGGCAGATTGGGCAGAGTAATGAGGCTGTGTGACAAAATAATTATAAGGGCAGAGGGCCTAACGCTGAGTGTTCTTTATAATGGAGTTTATTACCTAGCCTGGTTCCTTCTATTTCTTGTCTGGGACTTACAGGGTGTGAAAAGAAAAAACATTCTTGCATTTTTTCCTGTGACACATACACACTTAAGAGCTATGTGTTTTCATGAACACATTGAACTATTTTACAGAAGAAATCTGCTTTAGTTAATAAGGGGCCTGCTTCAGAGCATTTACTTAGTACATTCATTGCTTTTTATTTTGTGTATATGAGCATTCTACTTACACAGAAATATAGGAAGTATACACCTTGACCTCAATGGAAAGAATAGGACATAGGACCCACTAGAACTAGAATGGAAGCTAGCAGTGAGCCATCATATTGCATTTTACTACACTCCTTTTCCAAAGGACTACAAACATCTCAGCCTTTGTCAGCTAATCCTAGAATTCATGGAAAGGCATCAATAATCCTTGGAATCAGAGAGCTCATTCTTACTGCAGAAGACTTACATTAAGTTGCAAGCACACAACACTGCCAGTAGTTACAATCCGAGAAGATCCTAAACCATTTTCTGCCCTCCCAGGCTGCAGACACACACACTCACACACACACACACACACACACACACACACACACACACACACCACAGTAGAGTAAATCTCACAGACATTCTGGAAAGAACAGATGATAAAAAATGTTTTCTGAAATAGTTTTAATGTATTTAATATATAATCCAACAATAAGTGAGGAATATTGCTGGGTGTGGTGGTTCCCAACTTTAAACCCAGCACTTAGGAGGCAGAGACAGGGGATCTCTGAGTTCATGCCCAACTTAGTTTACAAAGCATGTCCAAGGCGGCCAGTGCTTTTACACAGAGAAATCCTGTCTTGAAAAAAACAAAAAAATAAAAATAAAAGAGAATACTACAAATGGCCTTTGAAACAGTCTCAGTGTGTGGATAACACTGACATGAAACTAATACAGAGTAGCTTGCACCCACACCCTCAGTCTTAAGAGTGATGACTTTCACTACCACACCCACTTCTTTGTTTTACAGGTGTCCTGACCTCAACCAATCCAGAATCAGAGTGTTCATTGAGGTTGTGATATACCTCAATTCTTCTAGCCATCTTATAGACCAAGATCATCAAGGATTTGTTCCAAGAGCAGTTTATCTCCTGGACTTGACTCTTTAGTATACTCTGCTTCTTGGAATGCAGCTTCAGTAAAAGGTGTAGATTCAACTGAGGTGCCTTCAGCTACTGCTGGGTTATTCTCACCTGCAGTGACTAAAAAATGACCAGGGCCTGCAGCTGCAGCAGGAGCTTGGCCATCACAATGGTCTTCTTGGAGTCCACACCTGGCACCCTCTGAGCCTTGCTCAATGTGGAGAGTTTCTTCCAGGTGGGGAATGGAATCCACACAAGATGTGTCTGAACACATGGACTCTCCAGTGGCAGAATCAATAAGAGATGTGCAACCTTGGGAACTGGTTGAACCACCAACATCCTTAGAGCTTTCCATTTTCTCTGGAGGTTCTGAAATATTCTGGAGATTTTTCTTTTTGTACTTAGCTCGGTGGTTCTTGAACCAGACCTGGAAAGACAAAAAGAGAAGTTTAGCAAGATGAAGTTGCAAGAGATGCATAAAAAGAGGTAGGAATTTAGGATGCCAAGTCCTGACACTAACAACTAGGGAAACTTCATCTAGATCTTCAGGACCATTACTAGAAACATTAATGCCTAGGTCCCTGAGACCCTACATGAGGATATGTGGCTCCAGGGTGGTACCCATGCAGAAGCTCAAGGCCAAATCCAGCTCTGGATGAACAGATATCTCCAGTCCACATCTAAGATCTCCAAGAATTGTACAAGCACAAAAGGTGAGAAATTTTGAAAATGTGAAGGTGCCAATTGGAGAACTATTCTGGCTGCAGGGAGAGAGAGACAAGGGAAAGTCATCCCTGGATCTGGTACTCTGTCTTTCTAAGACTCTGGGCCAGCTCCAAGTGTTGCTCTTTGCTTGGGTGCATGCATTCACTAAAATAAGTTTGCAGCTTGAGGTTTTGTCTTTCAGAGTATTTAATGGGATGCCTTTCCTTCTTCTTTGGCGCTCTCAGGTGAAGTTCCTGGTCATTTTATGCATCGGGGCCCTTCAGAGATTCTAAAGAATTAGCAGGAATAAAATAAATACAATAGCAATATACAGAGAAAGAGAGAGACAGAGAGAATGCCAGAGAGGGTTAGTTAATGAAATCGAACTACCCTGACATGATCATCATGCCTAAACTACAATATAATTTGTATACCTATTGTTTATCAACCTATCAGTAATCTGTATAAAATTGTGCTTTCAAAAAATATTGTTTTGAGCCGGGCGTGGTGGCCCACGCCTTTAATCCCAGCACTCGGGAGGCAGAGGCAGGCGGATCGCTGTGAGTTCTAGGCCAGACTGGTCTACAAAGTGAGTCCAGGATGGCCAAGGCTACACAGAGACACCCAGTCTCGAAAAACCAAAAAAAAAAAAAAAAATATTGTGCTTTGGGGGTTTCTCTCATTCTTTGTGCCATCAGTTCTGTATGTTTGGAGCTTAAACTTAAAAAGGTTTTTTTATACAACAAGATCAGATACAATATTAATATTTACAATAAGCTGGGCGTGGTGGTGCACACAAAGAGAAGGGAATCTTGAAATTTGCTGGTAAAAGGATGGGACTAGAAAAGTTGATCCTGAGTGAGAAACCAAGACCCAGAAACATATGCATGGTGTACAAACACATTTATAAGTGGATATTAGCCCAACATAGATGTCCTCTGAGAGACTCCATCTCTTTGTGTTTCTGCACAGATATTGGGACTTGAAAATTGACTCTGGTCAGAGGGCTGTGTGTTTTAGGGAAGAGTGGGGGATGGAAGATGCAGGAGGGAGTAGAAGTTATATTAGGAGACCAAGACCTACAGTTCTGGACAGAAGATGGTCTGCATAAACAGATGACTCACCCAAGGACAACTCATGCAAAGAACCAAGACGCCCTGTTCAGAAGAAGCTGATGGAATGTCGATTCTCCACATGGGTGGTGACAGAGTGGACTACTTTACAACCTCTGACAGGCCCTGTGGTGCACATTATTTGTTCACTGCCCCTTGACATGAAGGCCTACTGGGCATGCACACAGGGAGAGGATACATGCTATCATAAGACTCAATAGGCTGTTGCCAGACAGTTGTTTTAGGCATCTCCTCAGTATGAGAAGTCCAAGAGAGGGGATCCAGAAGAGGGATGAAGGTTGGCAATATAAAGATCAGCAGGATGGAATAACTATTGGGATGTATTGTGAATAAATTATAACAAATAAAAAATATATTTAAAAATGCTAGATGCCTATGAGCCAATGAGCTAAAAGCTAAAGGCTAAAGAGCCTAAAGAGCTCAATCTAAAATCAAGATTCAAGAGATAAAGAGCTCTACTCTTTCTAAAGGCTCTCTTAAATACACCACAGTTCAAAGTCCCTCATTCCCTACTCCTTAATCCCTCTTATTTGGATTCTTGCTCCACCAGTGACCTACGGTTAACTTTATCAAATCCTGTGTCCCCATAGCTCTTGGAATTAAGGTGAGTGTTAGGGATAAACCAGTCAAACAAAAGACAGGATTTTATATTTCCCAATCTCAGAAATAAGAATGGAATCAAAGGCATGTTTTTATACTTCACACACTCTGTGATTTCAGTGGTATCAAATATCCTACAACAGTAAATCTCCAAGTATTCTTAATTTAACTCAAAGTCCCAAGTTAATTTACACTGACCTGATGTCTCAGGATGCTCTAGGCTTTCCTTGTTTGTTTGTTTGTTTGTTTTATTTGAGACACACTCTCTCTGTGCGTAGTCCTTGTTGTTCTGGAAGTCTTTGTGTATATCAGGCTGGGCTAGAGCTGACAAAATTCTGCCTCCTTCTGCCTCCTGATTCCTGGGAGGAAAGCCATGTGTCACCATAGCAAGCCTTTAAAACCAAGTTTTAAATGTGTTTCTACGGCATGTGTGCTCTATACATTGAGACTTTTCTGATTAGTACAATTCTCCTCTTTTAAATTTGGCCAATAATTTCCTTTCTTACAATTATTTTTTGGAGACCCGTCCTCTTTCTTCCTCTTACCTGTCATGGAACACTATAGGTCAATCCATGGGCCTGGAAAACTTAGGGATCCAACAACCTATGCCTCCCTAATTCTGGGATTAATGATGTGCATCACTGCAAACTAATAGAGCTCCTTTTTTTTTTTTTTTTTTGCAATTCCATTTTTTAAAGCAGAAATAAGGCATCACATTAAGTACTTCAAAGAACAAAATCACCAGCTGCAAGAATATTTTGATGAGTGCATGTATCCAAGCAAAAAGGAATGCACGGAGCTAGCCCAAACTCTTGGAGTGACAGACTACCAGATCCAGGTATGTCTTTTTCTTCAATATCTCCCCCCTGTATCCAGACTATTTTTCCAGTCAGCACCTTCACTGTTTTGGAAATCCCTCTCAATATGTCCTTGTACAATCATGGGAGATCATGCCAAAGATGTGGACTGTAGATGTTTGTTCATCCAGGGCTGGACATGGCATTCAGCTTGTGCATGAGTACTTCCCTGGAGACACATTATCAGTATGTAGAGTCTCTGGGACCCAGACAATTATGTTTCTAGTAAAGACGTCGAAAATCTAGGTGGTTACCCTAGTTTTTGAGTGTCAGGTGGTATCTATCCTGACATCATGCCTCTTTTTAGGCATCTCCTGCAACTTCCTATTCTGACCCAGGCTGACACACACAGGTCTTCCTATAACTTCTCTTTTTGTGTTTCCAAATCTGGTTCAAGAACCGCTGAGCAAAGTACAAACATAAAAATCTCCAGAATGTTTCAGAACCACCAGAGAAAATGGGAAGCTCTAAGGATGTTGATGATGGATCAACCAGTTCCCATGGTTGCTCATCTGTTCTTGACTCTGCCACTGGAGAGTCCATGTCTTCAGGGACATCTTGTGTGGACTCCATTCCCCACCTGGAAGAAACTCTCCACATTGAACAAGGCTCAGAGGGTGCCAGGTGTGGTCTCCAAGAAGATCATTGTGATGGCCAAGTTCCTGCTGCAGCTGCAGGCTCTCATCATTTTCTAGGAACTGAGACTCAGAACGACCCAGAAGCAGCTGAGTGTGCCTCCACTGAAGCTAAACTTGCTATGGAAGCTGCACTCCAAGAAGAAGATGATGCTGAAGACTCGATTGCAGTTATTAAGAAGCTCTGGGAAGAAATCCTTGATGATCATGGTGTAAGAGAGGACTGGATGGATTTTCTTACATCACACCCTCAATGAACACTCTGATTCTGGACTGATTAAGGCCCAGAAATCTATAAAACAAAGAAGTGTGGTAGTGAAAGCCATCAGTCTCAAGATTGAGGGTATAGAGGCTAGCTAGTTTGTATTAGCTTCATGCCAGTGGCATGAAACTGTAATACTGTTTCAAAAGCTACTTAGAGTATTCATCTTACTGTTGGATTTTACACTGAATAAAAGTAGAAAACATCTTTGTATGGTCTGTTCTTTCTAGAATGTCTGTTAGAGTTAGTTTCCTCTGTGTGTGTGTGTGTGTGTGTGTGTGTGTGTGTGTGTGTGTGTGTGGTGTGTGGTGTGTGCTCTGTGTTGTGTGTCTGTATCCATAGAAATTTATATCTGGTGCCTAGGATGTCAGAAAATGTTTTAGGATCTTCTGGGATTATAACTACTGACAGTTGTGAGGCAGAATACATGTGCTTGCAACTTAACTCAAGTCCTGTGCAGGAAGAACTGAGCTTGCTGTTTTGGAAGATTACTAATGGCTTTACATCTTCCATAGGAATGTCTAAAAAAGGCCATGGTGTTCTTATCCATTGCAAAAAAAATGGTAACATTTTAAAATTTGTCTTTCATGTTCCAGTAGATAAAAGCAATAAAATGACTCACTATCAGCTTCAATTGTATTTCAATCGAGACTCCTTCTGTCTGTCAAAGGTTCTAGAAAAGAAACAATTTTCTACCTCTCTGTTGTATTGCCAGAGAAGCTGCACTACTAATGTCTTTCTTGGTGGTGAAGAAGGCTGTGAAGCTGTGTGAGGCATTTAATACCAGCACCAAGAGGTAGAGCTGTTGAATCTCTGGGAGTCTGAGGCCAAATTCTTCTGCAGAGCAAATTCAATGAAAACCAGCACTGCACCAAGAATCTCTGTCTCAAAAATCCAGGCATGGTGGGGGCAATAAAACATCTCCAGGGGACATGAGATTTTTTAAAGAAAAGAAGAATAAATGTCCATCCATGGCAGAATATCCCCATGAGATTCTCATTAACAGGCAAAGGCATGGTCTGCTTTTTGAAAACCTTCTGTCCTAGGTTGGTCTCCTCAGGTCACTAGAGATGTTAAGGCCCCACAGTTGCCCACAAGCACATTGCACAAGTATAAAGTATCACAGTGTAAGTACATAGGGCTTATGAAATAGGACTGATGTTGGCTTGTGTGTTCACAGAATGCCTCCATATTGCATGGGTATTCAGGTGACAGGTGCTGGTACATTTTTGTGAGGGTATGATCCTCTACCACCAACTCCAAAGATAGCTTGTTTCTGAGTTCAGTCACTTTCACCTGGAGGAATAGATAAGCTTCATTTGACCTCTTCATTAATCTGAAAACCTGTGTGATGGAAGGCCTTAGTTTACAATGCCAAGTCCTTTAAGATATTTATACATCTAGTAGGATTATAATTATCTGCAGTGTATAATTCATGCAAAATAAACAAGTAGAGCTTGGTGAGGCTTAGTGACAGAGCTCTTGTCCAGGTTTGTGAAAATCTTGGGAGAGGCAGCTGTATCTCTACCATCTAGGACAACAAGGACTACATCAAAAGAATATGATGCAAAAGAGAGGTAGTGATGGATAGATATACAGATAGGTAAATATATTTTATATATATGTATATATACACATATATATGTGTGTGTGTTTATATATATGTGTGTGTGTATATATATATGTATGTGTGTGTGTGTATATATATATATACACACACACACACACACCAGATTCACTATGCAAAAAAGTAGTTTGAAGATGAAATGATATAGAAATACCAAATACAACATGAATCAAGACAGAGCTAGGTGGAATTCTGCCCTTGGGCCCTAAAGCAGAAGAAGTACTCAGATCCCCAGGGACTGGAGTTCCATGTGGATACTTGGGAGCTACCTCACAAAAGGTAGAAACTGAGTCTGGCTTCAATGGTAAAGCAACAATTTCTGTGACTTACTGAGCCATCCCTTCAGTCACACAATAAATCCTCAGTGACTGTCATCTCTAGTCTCAAAATATTTGTTTGTATGTTTTTGTTTTGATTATCTGGTTTATTTACTTTACATAAGGACCACAGTTTTCCTTCTCCTCCTCTTCTTCCAGTCTCTCACTCTCACATCCCCTCCCTCACCTCCCCTTCTTTTTCTGCTCTGAGACTTGGAAACCTCACATGGTTAACAACCCTCCCTGGAATAGCAGTTGCAGAGGGACTAGGCACATCTCCTTCTATCAACCAACCCAATTAGGGGAAACAAATCCAAACACGGGCAACACAGTCAGGGACCACCACTGCTCCTGCTGTTAGGGGTTCCAGGTGAAGACCAGGCTGTACTTCTGTTACATATGTTTAAGGGACCTAGTAACACCAAAGTATGCTCTCTGGTTAGCAGTTGGGTGGTTGTGACCTTACTGTGTGCCCTTTGCCTCCCTTGCTCCTTCAGTCCTTCCTCCCTCTCTTCCACAGGATTTCCTGTTCTCTGTCTAAGATCTCTGTGGGTTTCTGGATCTCTGTCACCTGCTGGGTGAAGCCTCATAGAACATAGTGATGCTAGTCTTCTATTTGCAGGTAAAGCAGAGTATCACGTACAGTGTTGGGGTGGGCTCACTCTCATGGCATGCTTCTGAGTACGACTGGTCATTGGTTGTCCCTTTCCTCAACTTCTGCTCTGTCCTAATGCCTCTATTCTCAGTCCCAGTAACCATCCCACCATCCTTCTTTCTTCCCCTATTCCTCACAAAAGGGAAGCCACACTTCTCAAACACCCCAGCTCATCAAGTCATACCAAGACTGTGCTTGTCCTCCTCCTTTTTGGCCTGGCAGGGCAGACTTGCCAGGGGAGATTGGTTGAAAGCTGATATCAAATTACATATCAGAGACAGCCCTGGATCCACTTAATAGAGTTTCTACATGAAGCCTGAGATGGCCGCTGGTGATATCTGCTTCGGGGGCATAAGGTCAGTCCATGCATGGCCTTTGTTTGGTGATTTAGTCTCACCAAGCCCCCTGTGCCCTGGCTAGTTTGTTCTGTTGATCTTATTATGGAGCTACTGTCAACACCAGATCATTTTATTTTTCCCACACTTTTTCATAAGACTCAATATACACCACCCAATGTTTGTATGGGAGTCTCAGCATCTGTTTTGGACCACTGTTAGATCGAGCCTCTCAAAGGACAACTCTCCTGACCTCTTTTCTGCAGCCATAGCACAGCATCCTTAATAGTTACAGGAGTTAGAAAATGCCCTACCACATAACCGGGACATATGCTCAACCATGTTCATAGCTGCTCTATACATAATAGCCAGAACATGGAAACAGCCTAAGTGTCCCTCAGTAGAAGAATGGACTAAGAAACTGTGGTATATTTACACGATGGAATACTACTCAGCTATTAAAAACGAGGAATTCCCAGAATTTGTGGACAAATGGATTGATCTAGAAATTATCATAATGAGTGAGTTCACCCAGAAGCAAAAAGAGACAAACGGTATATACTCACTTATATCAAAACACTAGTCCAAGGGATACGTACCATGAAAATCTTTACTTACCAAGAAAGTGGGACAGAGGAGAGGATATCCGATTGAGACTTTAGGCAAGAGTAGCATGGAAGAAAGAGGAAATGGTAGGACCCACAGGGTCCTGGAAACCTACAAGAAGAACTTTATGACAGGCAGATCTGGATCCTGGGGTCCTCCTCAAACTAAGGCAACAGCCAAGGAGAATATAGGCAGTAAGCTTCGAACCCCTACCAAGACCTAGCCAACGAACATGATCCTCTCCACCATTGAGTGGAGAGTGAGATCTGACTCTCACACGAACTCTGGTGCCCCTTTTCTGACTATGTCCCCCGGATGGGGAGACCTGGTGGCACTCAGAGGAAGGATAGCTAGTTACCAAGAAGAGACTTGATATTCTGAGAGCATATATAGGGGGAGGAGGTCTCCCTCAGTCACAGACATAGGAGAGGGGAGAAGGGGAGAAATGGGAGGGAGGGAAGAATGGGAAGAAGCAGGGGAAGTGCTAACAATCGAGATGTAATATGAATAAATTAATAAAAAAAAGAAAAAAAGACTCTGAAGGTCTCGATTAGCAGAATATTTACAAAACAGGTAGCTACCATAGTCAGCCCACTTGATCTCTTGTATAGCAGTTTTTAGAGACGGTGGGCAAACTTGCTCCACACTGTACTTGGTGCTCTGTAACAACTAGAATTGAACATGTTAATGCTGTGGTAAGAAGCTGATCCAGAACAGAGGAATTCACACGCCGGGGATTTATCACAATAAAAAAACCACGACATAAAATATTCCTCTCCTCCCCAAAAAAAAATAGTTACAGGAGTTGGCTACTTCCCATGGGGTGGGTATTGGGTTGGGGAAGGCGTTTTTTGGACAGTCTCTCAATTTCTGCTCTATCTTTACCTAAGCACATCTTGTGGATGGGGTAAATTTTGGGTCAAAGTTTTTGTTAAAGGTTTGGTGTTCCCTTCCATCTATTAGGAGTCTTGTCTAGTTAGAGGATCTTCACTTCAGACACTATGGCCCCATGCTACTAAGAGTCTCTACCAGAGTCCCCTTTATATTTTCTCAGGAGCCTATAGTGTATAAGGTCACCAGCTTGTCACAAAGTAGCCGCTACCCACAGTTTCACTTTTCACTGCATCAGCATTCTCTCTCTCTCTCTAATTGAGTGAATAAAAATATGCACATGTAAGTGTATTGATTTAAAGGTAAAGTACAAATAACACAATAGGAAATTAGAACCAGTCATTAACTGGTGAGTTAAGATCATAGTGAAGAGAGGTGTGCTAGCTCACACCTGGAATCTCAATACCCAAGTGAAGTAAAATGTTACACAGAATGTTTAGCCAGGCCTGAACTACACAAAGAAATACTGTGCCAAAACAGCTGTAAGTGGTCTGTATTGTAGCCTGAGACCTGTGGGCGTCAGAAGGCCTTCCTGCAGCCTGGAGGTCATATTGATGAGTGGCCTGTGCTGTCTCTGGTCCTGACTGCCTCTGAAGAAATACCCTACCTAGTCCATGATCCTCCTGCTGCTGTGGACCATGTTCTTGGTGCAGCTTCCAAAAGAAACCATGTAGATGCTTCATGCTCCCACTGAGTGTAAATAGCAAGAAGGCTACTGTTGCAATAATATCAATAACTGCAGAATCACAGTTGAGAGAGAGGGACATGTAAAGTTTTTGTGACAACCCCATTCACACACCCAACCCAACCCACAAAAAATAACATTACACAGGAAACAACCAGAGACCTATCAAAATGTGAGGGGATGATGAAATGTAGGTCTGCACAATTGAGGGCTTCTGTTAGTGGTGCAGAACTTAGTTCTATTTTAGGGGCTGTCCATGGTGTTTGACCATACTTCAGTGAGTATTTATAGAACACATTGGGGTATATCTGTAGATCTACCTCAAGACAAGCTATACCACTCCAGGGCATGTACCCAAAAGAATGTCCACCTTAACACATGGACCCATGATCCTCTATGTTCACTGGAGCCTTATTCATAACAGGCAGAAACTGGGGGAAATATAGATATCCCTACACTGGATAATGGGTAAAGAAAATATGGTACATTTAGACAATGGAATACTACTCAGATACTAAAAGCAAGGAAAACATGAAATTTGTAGGCAAATGGATAGAATTCAGAAAGAACATGATGAATGAGGTAGCCCAGACCCAGAAAGAAACACTTGGTATGTACTCACTTATAGATATTAGTTATAAAGTTCAGAATAAACATTCTTCTATTCACAGACAGACATAAAGAAGCCAAGGAGAGCCCAAGTGAATATGCTTGAATCCCACTCAAAACAGAGAATACAATAGATATCAAAAGTAGATGGAGGGAAGGAACTGAGTGGGGTGAGGATAACTGGACTGGAGATCAGGTGCATGGAGAGTAGAGGAGAGCTGGTAAAGAGAAAGAAGGGGAGAGAGAACAGAAGTCAAAGGAAGAACATCTCTGGGGCATGGGGGAGCTCTGGGAGTCTATTGGGGTGACCTTAGCTGAGACTTCAAGCTTTAAGTATTATAGGAGGACACCCAGCAGGAGGAGGTGTACTCAAACCCACACATACAATTTTTGGACCTAAAATATGTCTTGTCTAAAATAAATGTAGGGGCACAGAAAACATAGAGATTGAAGGAATGGCAAAAAAGTGACTAGCCCAGCTTGAAACACACCCTAGCAGAGAGGGCTGACTATGATCAGAATTAATGATACTGTACTATGTTTACAGACAGGAATCTAGTGTAACTACCTTCTGAGATGTTTTGGCCTGCAGGTGATGGAGGCAGATGCAGAAACCCAAGACCAAGCAATGGGCCAGTGTCAGGGACTGCTATGGAAGAGTGTAAGGAAATACAAAGGGAGACAGAGGGGTGAAGATTCCCCCATGAAGTCCTACAGAGTAATCTAACCCAGGCCCATGGGAGACATCAGAGACTGAACCAACAACCAAAGATATTGCATGGATAGAACCTAGAGCTCCCATACATAGGTAGAAAATGTTCATCATGAGGGTCCCCTAACAATAGGAGTAGATCTGTCTCTGAATCTATATCCACTGCTGGGTCAAATTCCCACAGCAGGGATGCCTTGCCATTCCTAGGTGGGAGAGGATGTGCTTTGTTTTGCAGTAACTTGGCATAACTGAGTGGATTGATAGAGCTTAGGGGCCTCCCTTTATGTTGGAGGAAGGAGAGAGGGGAATCAGAGGAGGCAATTGTGGGGTTGGGACTGAGAGGAGAGGGGAGAGGTAGGTGAAATTGGGATGCAAAGTGATAAATAAATATAAATATGTACTAATAAATAAATGAAAATAGGGCTGATGGATGCAAATCTAACATTGCACACAACTCTAAACTTCTACAACCTAGAACTAAGCCAAGGAACCCCACACAGTGGAGGGACACCAGAAATGCAACAGTCAAGGAAGAGTGCTCTTGGCTGTTAAGGGGGTGCCTATATGACTAGAGAGGTGGAGGCACAAGAGGAGACAAACCTTGATCTGGTGCTCCACTGCACCAAATCTGAGCCAGTGCTATGTATTGCTCCTTGGTGAGGTACTTGCACTTATCAAAATGTCCTTGGAGGACCAGGTTTTATTCCTTGGTGAACACAAGTGTTTTATCTGTTGTTTTCTTGAAAAAATGGCGAGAAAGCCAGGACCCTGGATGGACTTGAAAAAAACATGAGGCCTTGGAAACATGATAGACCTGAGGTATCTTGGGGAACCTTGGAAGTCTGGGTTCACTGGAGAACTTCAAGGGTTTTTTTTTTTTAACCTTGAAGTTGAGAATGTCCTCTGAACATATATTTTGGCAAAGGAAAGCATTTGGAAAATAGAGGTCCTCAGACTGCCTGAAAGTTTGATCACATTTAGAGAACTTGCTGCACAAAAGAACCTTGGACTAAAAGAAAAATAGACCAAGGCTGGCCCACAGTCCCTAAATCCTACACTCCAGCCTTCCAATCAATTTCTCTAGACTGTCTATAGAACACAGGGTTCAGGGATATGCTTTCACTGGTTGGTGAACAGTCTAAAAAAGTTCCTAATCTTAGCACTTGGGAGGCAGAGGCAGGAGGATCACTGTGCCTTTGAGGCCAGCCTGCTATACAAAGTGAGTCTAGGACAGCCAAGTCTACACAGAGAAACCCTGTATTCAAAAAACCCAAAAATATTGAAAATAAATAAATGAAGAAGGTAAGATAGGCCCACAGGAGGTGGCTCTTATGGTAAGGAAGCCTACTACAATGTCTGAAGACCTGTTGTCAATTCTAGGGACTAAAAAGGGGATGGGACAACACAACTCCTGCAAGTTGTTTCCCAATATCTACACATATGTATTGAGCTGAGTTTTGAAGGACTACAAAACTATTTTAAATAAAAAAGCTTGGATCTGGCCTGGAAAGATAGCTTAGCAGTTAAGAGCACTACCCATTCTTCTAGGAGTCCTGAGTTCATTACCAGGAACTACATGGTACATCACAACCATCTATGATGGGAACTATTATTCTCTTCTGTCATGCAGGTGTACATGAATCTAGAGTGCTTATATACTTTAAAAGTAAATGAATCTTTTAAAAATACTTATTTCTGACTAAGATATACATTCAAGTTATGTACTCACTTATAATTGGATTTTAAGCATATAATACAGGATAGCCATACCTCAATTCTCAGACACAAGGAAGATAAGTAACAGGGAGAATCCAAGAGAGGATGCTTAAATCTCACTTAGAAGTGGAAAGTCTATAGACTGAGAAAATGGGGATGGAACAAGGGGAAAGGGGAGCATGGAGAGAAATGAGGGTTAACATCAAACATGCAGAGTGGAAATGGGAGGCCAGAGGGATTGTAGAGAGAAAAGAAACCTTGGCCATGGACTTCTGTGTGACAAGCTGGAGAGCATTGACACTGAAGACTCCAGGGAGGGTATGATGGTCATTATAGCTGAGAATCTTATTTGCAGTGGTCATGGAGACTGAAGAGGACACTCTCTAATAAAGTATGACTCCTAGTGGAAGGAGTGCCCATCTCTAGCACTACTGTGCTTGTGGAAGGGAGCCTAACATGGCTGCCCTCTGAGTAGCTCCACCAAGAAGCTGATGGAAGCACATTGCACAGATCCACAGCCAAAGATGGGCAATATTAAGGAAGATTTGAGGTAAGGTTGGAGGACTCAAAAGGGATATGAGCTCCACAGGAGAATTGACTCAGTCAAGCCACAAGGGCCTGGGGGGGGCTGTGGACACTAGGGTTCCAGCCAAAGATCATGCATGGACCAGACATTGATCACACATATAGATATAGCCTATGGATCGCATGTATAGACATAGCCTATGGACAGTTAGGTCATCGTGTGAGTACCCTAGTGAAGGAAATGGGGACTGTATCTCACATGGACTGTTCTCCCTGTTTTGTGACACTTTTCCCTGTCAGGGCTGCTTCACTGAGCCCCAGGGGAAGGTGATGTCCTCATTACTGAAAGAACTTAATATGATGGGGTGCGCAGCTCCCCTTTTATGAAATAGCTACCAGGATTCGAGGACACAGTGAGGTGAAGGGGGGAAGGGGGCAAAAGAGTGAGGTTGCTATGACCAAGATGTAAAATGAATCATTAATTTTAAAACCTGGGGTACATATTGTTCAGTGGTGGGCTACTTTGTACATACACGTATTTACCTTATGTTGTTGAGGGATCTGCATGCCCAGGAGAACATCAAGTGTATGCAATATCCTCAGACCTAGCTTTTCCTAAAATAGACGTTCCTGCTGAGAATATGCTCCCTTGCTGTTTAGATCCTATTACTTCAAATATATATATATGAAACACTGGAAACATTTCATTGCAAAGGACGTTGCCTCATGGAAAATGACAGGGACTCAATCACATGATTTAAAATCATTTATTAATTTACTGGGATGAAAAGAACACAGTAGTAAGCTGTACTTGCAGAACTTACAGAGGAAGGAAGTTAATTTGCAACCATCCAAATGCTGAACCACAGTTGTCTGCAGTTTTCTTCCGGGAGATCATACATCCTCTTATAGTAGCCTTGCCCCAAGACACATGGAGTCATGTATGAAATCATTCACATATATAAATGTTTCAGGGGAAAGTCTTGTGAAAACAAATATCTTTTTAAAATTTTGCAGGAAATATGTTCCTCTTTGTTTAAATAATATAAAATTTTAAAATGAGTAATGGACATTATAGAATTCTTCTGAACAGTCTCAGTGTATGGATCACACTGGAATGAAACTAATACAGACTTGCCTGCATCATTCCTCTAAATATTAAAACTGAGGGCACACACTACCACACCTCTACTTTGCTCTAAAATCCTGGACCTGTTAAGTTGTGAAAGGAGTGTTCTGGAGTCTGAACATCTCCCAACGTGTCCCAGTCCTCTAATGTGTCCAAGTCCTCAAGGATTAAATGACAGAGCTCCTCTGAAGATAGACTTAATTTGTCAACATCCTCTGTGTCCTTGGAAGTAGCTTCCATCACAACTGGAGATTCAGCTATTTCTGGGAAAGTCTGGCCTTCAGCTATTGATGAGTGGCTAGAGTTGGCAGTGGTAGCAAGGGCTTGATCATCAAGAAGGTCTCCTGGGAGACAACTCTGGGCACCATACCAGGCTTGAAAACCAGGCCAAGAAGCTTCTTGGCTGGAGTTGAGATTGAGAGTGGAGCCCACACAAAATGTACCTAGACACAAGGACCCTCCATTGGAAGAGGCAACTACAAATAATTGATTAGGTGATTCAGTTGAGAAATTACCTGCTCTAGAGCTGGCATTTTGCTCAGGCCTTCCTTCTGGAACATTATCCCATTTGTACTTAGCTCGGCGGTTCTTGAACCAGGTCTGAAAAACAAAGGAGACATCAGAGAACTTCCTATTTGCCCCCGGTTGGGCCACAATGTGTTGTTTCTGGATAGAAATTGCTGATCTAGCAGTACTCCATCCTTAAGAAACAGAACTTTTATGTTCTGGATCCCTAAATGTGGTAGGAAGAAGTGTGTGTATGACCTGATAAAAGCTGACTATGAAAGTTTTAGCATAGAATGACTGGGGTTTTAAAATGAGCCTAGAGCTTTACACATTGGAGACCCTATGAGGGGAAAGATGGCTCCATGTTGGTACTCAGGTTGAAACATAATGCTAGATTCAGCCCTAGGTGTACATATATCTACCATCCACAACTGTGCAAGCCCCCCCACAAAATCACAGACTGAGGATGGTAATAAGTGTTCAGGTACCTAATAGGGGAATGGATATTGTGGCAGTTTGGAGAGAGGGACAAGAGAGAGGCTGACCTGTATCTTACGTACTTCTACACCAATCCTTTTTGCTAGATCTTGTATTATACTCAGGCTTGGGTATGGGTTCTGATTAAAATATTCTTGCAGCAGGCGCTTTTGTTCCTCTGTGTACACAGTGCGTTCGTCATATTCTTTCCTTGGAACCACTGGGTGAACTTGTTGGTGACCATGTTTATCTGACAGCACTGTAGGTTCTTGGGAATCCTGGCAAGCAGAATTCATGGAAGATCTTGAGGTCATTGGATGGCTTGATTCCACTGAAAGGTCTCCCGCTCTTGAGGAACCTGGGCACACTAGGGAACCTAGATACATTTGGAGGCTTGGATTTGTTAACGTTTCTATGGATTGTTCATCACATGGGTACTGTTCATCATCTGTGTGCCATTGTAGACTTGATTGTGTTGGCATTCCTGGGGGCCCCAGGGAATTTTGAGACATTTGGTGACCTAGGTTGCTTGCAGAGACTGGATAACTGTGGACACTTAATTGCATTGGAATTCCTGAGGAACCTAGAGGACTCTGAGACATTTGGAGACCAAAGTCCCTTCCAGGCTCTTGAGGCATTTGGAAACCGGATTCCAAAGGTGCATTTGGAGACAGTTGAACATTAGAATGAAAGAAAGAATCTTGGGGCATGTGTGGTCTTAAGTTTCTTGGACTGTCTGCATCTTCGATACCAATTGGGACTGGTAGATGTGGAAGCATGCTGGGATCTGATCCTACTGGAATATGTTCCCATACTGTGCAAGCTGGAAGAAAGAAACACATCAGAGAAGAGCTAGAAACCCCATCACCTACCAAGCATGTCTTCCCAGCATCACAACAGATTTCCTATGCAACAAGGATCACACAAGAGCATCATTCTTTCTCACCACTTGCCTCTCTGTCTCCTATGTGTATACATATTCTCAACACTGCAAGAAATATGAAAACAGCTCCATTGTCAATGAGCTTTGAAATAGAAAGGCCTCCCCAATTCTTAAATGGTCTAGGTCCATTTCTCTTCCCCTAGTGCCCTCTGTAGCCAACCAAGAAGTGAAAGGCCCTGGATCTGGCAATTTTCAAATGACTATATCACACCCTAATCTTCTACATAAGAGCATTCATGGAATAAATACCCTGGATTTCAGCAGAATCTCCTATCTAACCCCGATCAACTGGTACTGAGTATCAATCCAAGGACCTGAGCTTATTTGAATCCCCAAGAAGGACCCTCCTAGGGGCTCCAATTTTTATCCCCTTATATGGAACAAAAACTTTGACCTCATTGGTCTGCAGCATTACCCTATATTTACCCAGCCAGGTAGAGGACATCTTTCTTGATTGAACAAATATATTCAGAGCTTCATTGGTTGGTGTTTGAGAAACTAACATAACCCTAGAACCATCATCTTTGGTGTCCTTCAACCAGGCGACTCCAGTCCAGAATAAATTTGTCTCTCACAGATCGGTGACCATCTAAGGAATTGGGCCTGTCTCCTGCCTGCTGCCCAGAGAGCCTCCTCATTCTTTGCCACTTCTTTCACCTCTTAATCCCTTCCTTTATTTCTTTAAATTTCCAAAGGTTCTTTTGTACATAACCCTGACTGTCCTTGATCTCACTATATAGACCAGGTTGGCTTCCTGAGCAAAGAAATGCTCTTTTTAATTGCCTCCTGTTGCTGGGATAAAAGGTGGGATCCACACGCCAAATATATTTTGCCCATGCAAGGTGGGCAATGTCCTGCTCAACCTCAGAGCTTCCCAGGTGTCACCCTTTTTAGCTATGGTACCACCAATCTGCTCCATCTATCTGGGCCTTCTGGAGCCTCACTCTGGATCAAAGTCCACTCTCAATCTAATTAGGAGTTATTTCTAATTCTGACTGCAGAAGATTAAAGAGAAATTGATTGTAGAAGCTCCACAGTCTCCACCTCCTATAGGCAAGACCCTATACCAATTGCTCTAGGAATTCTAAACAGCATAGGGCTCTCAAGCCTGTGCCTAATTTGGAGAATGTTGCACAAATGTTTTTTTCTTGGGCTAACACCTTAGCATATCTCTAGCACTATTCCATAGGCTGCCCAAATCTCTGTGCTCATCCATTCATCAGTGTTCACATAAATTGGATAAACATGCAAACAGCTCCTAGGTAAATTTTTAAAGTGTTTTTTGGTGGCAGGGTATCTCTGTGTAGTGTTGGTTGTCCTGGACTTGCTTTGTAGACAAGGTTGGCCTTAAACTCATGGAGAAGTGTCTGCCTCTGCCTACCTCAGTGTTGGGATTATAGGCAAGCCTATAATAGCCAATACCTGGCTATTAAAATTACATATTTATTTGAGACAGTGTTTCGCTGTGTAGCCTTGGATGTCCTCAAACTATCTGTATAGACCAGGCTAGCCACAACCTCAGAGAGATCTGCCTTGGCACAACACAAGAACCACAATGGGACAGAAAAAAAAACCCTTGATGTTATTAAGGATAGTCGGCTGTGCTTGAAGGCAGGAGTCATGCTCCATCCAGCACTGCCTCAGAACAGATGCTGTGAGTCACAGGCCAACAATGGGTGATGCTCAAGGTCCCTCTGGAAAAGTGCAGGAAAGGTGAAAAAGACCTGGTAATGACAAGGGCCTCAAAAGAAGACCAAGAGAGCCAAGGAACCAGGGCCCAGAATGGCCTTGAGACTGAAGCATCAACCACGAACATTGCATGGGCTGAACCTAGGCCTGCTACAAAGATGTAGATGAGGTCCAGCTTAGGATTCATGTGGGTCCCCTAGTAGAGGAATCAGTGACTCTCTCTGACATGTACTTTCTTGCCAACTTTTCAATCACCTTCCCAAGGCGTAACTGTCTTGCCAGGACATAGAAGAAGAAGACACACTTATTCTTGAGAAGACTTGAATCCAAGGGTTTTGATGGGAGGGCTCTTATTTCCTGAAGACTAGGGGACAGGGACAGACATGTGGGAGGAGAGAGGAGGAAGGGTCTGGGAGGTGAGAAGGGATGGTGCTATGACCAGGATGTAAAGTGAATAAGTTCCCTTAAGCAAAATAGAGTTTGCTTTCAAATTTAATTTTTTCATAGGGGGAAAGAAACCTAGATCCTGCCATGTTATAGTGTGATGTGCTAATAATAGAACAACACCTAGAAAAAAAAATTCAATAAAGCTGTAGTTTTTATAGTTGCTGGGATACAAAGAAATGGAGCTGTGCTGAAATGATAAGAGTCTTTAAAGGCTTTAGTAAGCACAAGACAACAGGTAAGGGGTTGGAACTGCACTCTGAAGACTTTCTAAAAGCGTTTCTTCCTGGTTGCTATCTGTTGCTGCATAGCTGTTTATAGCATTTTTTATTTCAATATGTAAGGCTAAGATAGCAGTGCCCTTTCAGTTTAAAGATCCACTGTAGGGCAAACTTTTGAGTTACTGTGCAATATTTCTTTCACACTGTCATTTTTATAAAAAAAATTTTTTATTAATTTATTCTTGTTACATCTCAATGATTATCCCTTCCCTTGTATCCTCCCACACTGTCATTTTTAATGATTGTGAAAATCCTTGGGATTCATGTTTTAATTGAAAAGATTCCTCCTCTCCGAGCTCCTAATCTTCCCCCTTAGGAAAGCACCTTCAGAAACCAACCTAACAGATTTCTTTCTATCAGTTGACCAAATCAGCAGAAAAGCAGTATGTTGCTGCAACTGGCTCAACCCACTGTCTAAGAACCATGGCTTAAATGTCTCTCCAAACATCAACCTTAATGATCCTCCCACTTTTGATTTTTCTTTTTTTGTCTGTTTTTGTTTGTTTGTTTGTTTGTTTCGAGATCGGGTTTCTCTGTGTAGCCTTGGCTGTCCTGGACTCACTTTGTAGACCAGCCTGGCCTCGAACTCATGGAGATCTGCCTTCCTCTGCCTCACAAGTTCTGGGATTAAAGGTGTGCATCACCACCGTCTGGCTTGGTCCTCCCACTTTTGGGATGCTCTCACTATCCAGACTTTTCTTTTTTCTTCCTTCTCCCTTTTTTGGGGGGTTTCTCAACACAGGGTTTCTCTGTGTAGCCTCCAAGCATGCTTGCTGGATTACAGTCTTACAACAACCCCAGCTCCATGGAGACTAGTATATTCATTATTCTCAGCCCCCCTTTGTGCCCCCCAAATTCATGACTCCACAGAGGCCAAGTTTTATGGATGTAATTATGTATGCTTTGTTTTCTTTTGAGTAAGGCTTTCTCTTTTAGCCCAGGTTGTTCTAGAGATTACCTTTTCTCATCCTCCTGAGTGATGATTTCTTGGGTAGATCAACTGTGGGTTGAGTCACTTACAGCGTGACAAGATTGTGTGAAAATTAAAACCAAAGGGAAAATTGTCCTTTTCCTTTTGGGTATCCAACTCAGAATAAATTGGGGTGTACCTTACAGTCACTTTCCCAGGAAAATACAATTCTAATCAGCCTGCTTCCAGGTCTCCTCCCCTTACCTTCATTTTACTGATCACTTACTCTTAATTATTAAGCAAGCTCCCTGAACACTCATCCTTAAAGTGAAAGTTCCTTTTCAGCCTCCTTCCCAACAACCATGCTTCTTTGTGGACCATCCTGAGTTTCCGAATGGTGCCCAAGCTCTCTGTAGTACTTGTGCTCCTTACCAGGATTCCAGAAAACCCCTGCACAGAGGTCTCAACTCATGGTCTGGTGGTGACTTGGTTTCTCTTCACAGACTTTCCCTAGGCTTTATGGCATTCATAATACAGTGCTGATGTTTTGTGAGGCTGAAACATTTTTAATTCATACCAAGGAACCTCAGTTTGGTTCCCACAAGTCCAGCCCCTCTGGAGAGAAACTCCACCTGGCCTCTTACTTATTCTAGAAACCTGTATCAGGAAAGAAGTCTCATGGGCCAAATCCCAGGAAGCTTTATTGATAACTACAGAGGATTAAAAGTAACCACGAAATCAAAAGCAAAGTTAACAAAATAGGACCTGGTGTGGCTCATTGGCAGAGAATTGGTCTATATGTTTATTTTGGATATAATACTAGTCTTCAGCCTGCAAGGGCCCACATGTGGATCTTGTAAAACAGCATGTGGAAACTAAGTTTGTCTTTCCAATATGTGAACCATAAAAATACAATTCATGTGTAATGACAAAATCTGTGGTTGTGCCATCTATAAAGCTTCAGATTTCCTGATTATAAGGTTATGACCCCAGGGAGAATAAAGGCTGACACCCGTTTCTGTTTCTCAATCTAACATAAAAATTCCTGCATGGTGGCAGATGACAGAATCGCTCATTCCACTGTCCAACCAAGGCTGAGATTTTCAGAATGCTTGTGCCTTTGACACATTCTTTATTTGGTAATGTGTATGTATCCCATGGAGACACCCTGCTAAGAACAGATATGTATTCTGCTTCTTTTTTAGAACATTGTGCTATAGGGGACCTTTTTATCTCCCCTCTTCTCTCTAGTTTTTTCTAGTCAGAATTTCTCTGTGCACCCTGGCTGTTCTAGAACTTGTTCTGTATACCAGGCTGGCCTCAACCTTGGAGATCCACTTGCCACTGTCTCCCATTGCTGATATTGAAAGCCTTCACTCCCACTGACCAGCATTTATCTTGTGTTCTTGTCATCTGAAAAGACACTAGCTCTTCAGATGCTCTCACAATAAGCCAGAGAGACAGTAGTTCAATTCTGTACTAGAATGCTTGACCAAATGGAGTCTCTACTGAACCATTTTTAACCAAAAATGTCCTTTTCTGTATGGCCTTTGTTTTTTTGTTTTTAGAAAGAAGGTTTCTCTGTGTAACCCTGGCTTTCCTGGACTATCTATGTACACCAGGTGGGCCTCAAACTCACAGACTGTCTGCCTGCCCCTACCTCCCAACATTAAAGCCATGTGCCACCACTCCAGGCTTATGTAGGATCTTGTGTGTGTCCTATCTGGCCTTGAATTTGCTGTGCAGTTGCTGATAACTTGAGCAGCTGAGCTTATCATCATGTTCCACAACACAGTAGACTTGGTACTGAGAATGGATCCTGTAGATGCACTGAGCTCCACTTAAACTTTTTTGTTCTTGTTATTTTCCTTAAGCACACTGAAAGGGATTTGCAGAAATCTTGCTGATGAGCCTCATCTATGTGGGATTATAAGGCTTCTTTCTCAAAAATAGATATCAGTTGCTATAATTGATCTACTTTTATTCTTGTCATATTGTCTCATTGAAACAGCAAAATTCAAACCTATATGACCTGTAATCACTGCAGACTAAATGGTCCCCACAATGGCCCATTTGGATCCATTTATACTTAATTACCATATCTTTATAACATTGCAGAAATTAGGACCATCCATTGCATCTACAAAGCAAGTTAGTACAGCAAGTGTGTATATCCTTAGAGTTGGAGAGAGGAAATTCAGTTGAAGGTCATGCTTGACTCCACAACAGCTCCAAAGGATGCATGGGCTATAGGAAAATATGCCTCAAATGGATAAAGTCAAAGAACAATACAGAGCACTTCTCTATAATTATGTAGGTTTTTAAATATAGAAAAAAATCATAGACTCTTAATGTTCTCAAAAGCTATGCGAGAGCCACATGTTGGGCCCAGTCCTATGATGTTAACTCTGTGGAAATATGAAGCAGGAGTATTGCACTTTCAGGGATAGTCAGGCCACAAGGTGTCTTTAGGTCAGCCAGGCATATGCAGCCATAACTTTTCATTTAAGAAAGAAGGCAGCAAAAAAATGTAGAGGCAGGTGGATCTCTCTGAGTTTGAGGCCAGCCTGGTCTACAAAGCAAGTCCAGGATAGCAAGGACTACAAGAGAAACCCTGTCTTGAAAAATAAGGAGTGTAGATGGGCGGTGGTGGTGCACACCTTTAATCCCAGCACTTGAGAGGCAGAGGCAGGTGGATTACTGTGAATTCAAGGCCAGCCTGGTCTACAAAACAAGTCAAGGACAGCCAAGGATACACAGAGAAACTTTGTCTCGAAAAACCAAAAAAAAAGAAAAAAGAAAAAGAAAAGAAACAAAAACCAAGGAATGTATCTAAACATCAAGCATGGTAATGCCTGCCTTCAATCTGAGCACTCAGGGAGGCAAAAGCAGACAGATGCTATAAGTCCAAGGAAGTCCCAGCCCAGGAAGCAAGCCAAGGACAGGCCAAAGTGACACAAAATAAGCCTGTCTAGAAACAAGCAACCAACCAAAAACAAAAACAAACACAAACAAGCAAACAAAAACAAAAGAAAAATATGTATAAATGAGACACAACTCTTTTGGAGGAGTGGTCAAGACAGATTTGTTCTGTGTAGCATTGACTGTACTGGAAATCACTCTGTGGACCAGCTGGCATCTATCTCAAAGATCTGTATGTGTCTGCCTCTGTTGAGATTAAACTTGTCTAGCACCACAGCCAGCCCCAAGTTGGACAGTTCTTTTTTTAACTATCAACAGGCTTCAAAAGAAAAGGAAAGGGCAAAGGTAAAGAGAAAATTATTCAACTTTGTGAGTGAGGCATGGCAAGAGGCAAATGTCTAGTGTGTATGGAGTTGCAATCTCAGGCCTTGTCCTTGCTCTTATGCATCACACTAAGCCTCAGTGACACACCTAGTATGTCATGCCATGTGAGGGTTGAGGATCCACGTGTAGATGAGAGTGGACATGATGCTTACCTGGTAAGCTAATATTTGAGACACAGAAAAGTAATAATTGGCTCTATAGAGCAAAAGTTTGTACAAAATATTGTAATAACCTGAGATAGAATCTATTTTAATCCCAGCACTGAGAGGTCAGAGGCAAGGGGACATTTGTGAGTTCCAGACTATCCTGGTCTACAGAATACAATCCCTGACTGCTTCTGTTACTTTACAAGAAAAATACTTTGTCAAAATAATAAATATATAGACAGTATGTGGTAATGCACACCATTCATCCCAGTACTCTGGAGGCAGTTGGATTACTATGAGTTTGAGGCAAGCCTGGTCTACAAAGAGAGTTCCAGGCCATCCAGGGATATTACATGGACAAAATCTATCTCAAAAAAAAAGAACGAAACCAAAAAGACAAATATACATATATACTTGTGAATAAATAAAACCATGTTCTTTCCTCTCTCCCAGTTCTTCCTCATATCTGTGGCCATCCAACATTAAGTTCTTCCATTTTCATAATATGTAAATAAATAAGTGAATCATGCACACATACACAGAGGAAAATGGAGTCCACTAAAGCTATCAACTCCTAACCATGGATTGAGGTTTGCAAGAAAATATGATTGGTATACTCAGTGTTTACAAACCTGTAGGTCAGTCAGCTGTGTGTGGTGGAGCACATCCATAATCCCTGAAGATTGGAATGTTATATGACACGAGATCAGAGAGACGGTTCATAGTTAGAACTTACAACAAACATTTCTAAATAAACCGAAAGGAAGGATCAGACCTGGTAGGGTGTGGTGACACACACCTTTAATCCCAGCACACAGGAGGCCAAGGTCAAGAATATGTCTATGCATTCAATGCCAGACAGTGCTACAGAAATCAAGAATAGCCAGAGCTACACAGAGAAGTAATGTATTAAAAAACAATAGAAATAGTAATTATGATAATAGTGAATAAAAATGTAAAATAAGTTAGGCGAACTGGCACATGAATTCAATCTCATACTCAGGACACAAAGGCAGGAGAATATCTGTGAGTTCTTACCCATTCTTGCCTACACAGAAATTTCTATCACAGCCTGGACTATATAGAGTTTCAAAAAAGAAAGGAAATAAACAAAGCTTCAACATTCTTAGCCATTTGATATAGGCAAATAAAACTACCTTGAGAATCCAGGCATGGTATAGTGTAGCATGCCTTTAATCCCAACATGCAGGGAAGTGGGGGCCCACAGATCATTTATGTTGAGTCCAGCCTGGTCTACAAACCAACTACACAACAGCCATGTATACACAGAGAAACCTTGTGGAAAATAAATAACATCTTACCTTGTCAGTATAGCTAAGAAAAATGTTACAATAGAGTATAATGTATCAATTGGTGGTTGGTGACAGAACAGTGCAGCCAAAACACCCTCAGCATCTCAACACAGGAGGCTCTTTGGCCAACTCACCTGGGACATCAGCAGCCTCTCCAGTCTTCATGAGATACATCCTGGTGGGTGAAGCTGAATTCCAAGAACCTGGCCTTAAATATCTTCTCCATCCAGCAAACTCCCTGCCTACACACCTTTTATCCCTTGACAACCAGCCCACTCCCCCACCCCACCCTGAGACATGACTCAGTGTGTGTCCCCACCCTATGGAGACCTGGTCCCTTGGAGTATAGCTCCTTATTAGGCAGAAATACTCAGTGCTGGTATGTTTTTTAGGTCATCATTGGCCCAACCTTATCTGTGTTCCTGGACTCATAGGGCTTCTGACAAGAGAAATATTTTACCTCCACTCATTTTTATACCATGTCAAGAAATGAGCTTTCACTAAGCCCAAAGCCTGGACGTCCTGCTATCATTCCATCCTTGTCATCTTCTTCATTTCTTTTTGTCTCCTCTTTCTTTTTATTAATTGACACAAGGTCTCTACATAGCTCTGTCTGTCCTATAATTCACTATTCAGCAGAGGTCTGATTGCCTCTCCCTCCTAGCCTGGACACAGAGCAAGAATATATACTCATTCTTGACAAGAAATGATGTGCCAGAATTTGGGAGAGGAAGGGCCTTCTCTTCTGAAAACTAATGGAAGGGGCATCTGCAATAAGATGGGAGGGAAAGGCTGGGAAATGAGGAAGGATGGTGCTATGGCCAGGATGTAAAGTGAATAAATTCTTTTAATCAAAATTGTATTTGCTTTAAAATAAACCAAATTCTGCCAAGTTACAGTGTGATGTGCTAATGATACAGAAATACCTCATAGAAATTGAATAAAGCTGTAATTTCTCTAGAATCTGGGACACAAATATATGGACTTGTGATGAAATGAAAAGCAGACATTAAAGGCTGCAGTAAGCACAAACAGGTTAGGGATTGGAACTGCATTCTGAAGACTTTCTAAAAGCATTTCTTCCTTGTTACTCTATGTGGCTGCATAGATGTTTGTAGTATTTTTTATTTTGGAATGTGAGGCTAGTATAACAGTGTCCTATCAGTTTAAGAATACACTGTAGAACAAACTTTTGAGTTACTATGCAATACTTATTTCATGCTGGCATTTGTAATATGATTGTGAAAATCTTGGAATTTAGGTTTTGATTTTTAAAAATTCCACTTACACTAGCTCTCAATCTTCCTTGTCAGGAAAGCACCTTCAAAAACAAACCTTACACATTTTCCTCAGTCCACCTAATCACCAGGAAAGTAGTTGCTGCAGCTTCCTCAACCCCTTGTCTGAATTCTACTCTAACAACCAGGGCTTAAATATCTTTCCAAACATGAAGGCCAGTGGTTCTTCCACTTTTTGAGTCTGGCCACTATGCAGACTTATATTTTTTTTTTAATTTTTCTTCTCCTTTTTTGTTTAAGACAGGGTTTCTCTGTGTTTCCATGGCTGTCCTGGACTCCCTTTCTAGATCTACTGGCCCTATAACTCAGAGCGATCCGCCTGCTTCTGCCTCCAATAACGCTGGCATTACAGACCTGCAGCAACAACCCCATCTCTTTGCAGACAAGTATTTCATTTTCCTCAGCCCCGTTTATTGCATCTTAGGTTTCAATGTGACCCAAGAGGCCTATGGATTCAATTATGCTTGTTTGGCTTTCTTTTGAGTAAGGCTCTCTCTGTTAGCCCAGGTCGTTCAATAGATTATCTTTTGTCAGACTCCTGAGTGATGATTACAGATATGAATTACCTCTGCATTGAGTCATTTTTTCCAGAGCAATTACAAAGAGACGTGACTGTGTGTGTGTAGTAAAATCAAAGGGAAAATTGGCCTTTTCCTCTTGGAAATCAAAACCAGAAAATATTGGGGTATACTTCACAGTCACTTTTCAGGTTACATATTATTAATCAGCCAGCTTCCAGGGCTTCTCACCTTCCCTTTATCTTACTGATCCCTCAGTCCTAACTTTTGAGCAATCTCTTCCTTCATCCCTGAACATTCTTCATAAACTCCAAGTGCCTATTCAGCCTCCCTCTTTGCTCCCTTTTCTACAACCCTTCTTCTTTGTGGGCCATCCGCAGTTTCCAACTGGTCCGCAAACTCACGGTAGTATTTGTGGTCATTACCCAGATTCCCCAAAACTGCTGCAGAGAGTTACCAGCTCTTTGCCTGATGGTGGCTTGTGTTCTGTTCACAGATTATTTCTAGGCTAAACAGCATTCAAAGACAGTGCTGAAGTCTTTTTGTGAGGGACTGAAATCTTTTTAATCCATATTAAGGAACCTCAGTTTGGTTCCCAAGGGTGCAGTCCCTCAGAACTGATTTTATTGAGAAACTCCATCTGGATTTTTACTTGCTGTAAAAACCTAGCCTGCATAGTACATTCCCTGGCTGCTGTTATCATAGAGGAAAAATGCTTTGTCAAAATAATAAATATACAGACAGTATGTGGTAATGCACACCATTGATGCCAGTACTCAGGATGCAGTTGGATTCCTGTGAGTTTGAGGCAATTCTGGTCTACAAAGGGAGTTCCAGGACACCCAGTGCTATTTCACAGAGAAACTCTATCTCAAAAAAACCAATAAAATATAAAAATACATATATATACTCATGAATATACATAAGACCATGTTCTTTCCTCTCTCCCAGGTCTTCCTCATATCTTTGGCCCCTAACATTATGTTCTCCCATTTTCATAAAATATATGAATGCATGAATGAAACACACACACACAGAGACAGAGACAGAGAGAGAGAGAGAGAGAGAGAGAGAGAGAGAGAGAGAGAGAGAGAGAGAGAGAGAGAACAATAAATCTACCTACTCCTAAACATGGAGTGAGGTTTGCATGAAAATATGGTTGATATATCGAGTGTTTAAGAACTGGTAAGACAACTGTGTGGTGTAGCACAAAAATAATCTTTGAAAACAAGAATGTTATATCACACCATTTCAGACAGAGGGTTAATATTTAGAACTAACAACAAATAGTTCTAAATAAACTAAAAAAAGGGTAAGCCCTGGAAGGGTGTGGTGACACATGTTTAATCCCAACACGCAAGAGACCAAGGTCAGGAAGATATCTATTAATGCAAGGCCAGCCTGAGCTACAGAGTTCAAGGACAGCAAGAGCTACACTGAGAAGCAACATCTGAAAAATAATAGAAATAGTAATAATGATAATAATGAATAAATATGTACAATAAGATGGGTGTGCATGCACATGCATTCAACCCCATACTCAGGAGGCAAAGGCAAGAAGATATCTGTGAGCTCCTACCCAGCCTGTTCTACACAGAAATCTCCATCACAGCCTGGACTACATATAGTAAACATGTCTCAAAAAAATAAGCAAACAAAACTTTAATAACCTTAGGATTAGATATAGGCAAATTAAAACTACTTTGAGAAGCCAGGCATGGTGTAGCATGCTCTTAATCCCAAAATGCAGGGAAGCAGAGGCTCACAGATCACTTTATGTTGAAGCCAGCCTGGTCTACAAAGCAAGTATAGACTATCCAAGGATACACAGCGAAACCCTGTGGAAAATAAATAAGTAAAAACCTACTTTGAGATATTATCTTTCCTAGTCAGAATAACAAGAAAAATGTAGCAAAGGAGTAAAGCTTATTACTTGGTGGTTTGGGGCAAAACAGTGTAGTCACCCCCACCCTCACCAATTCACCTACACAGGATGCACTTTGACCAACTCAACAGAGATAACAGCAGTATCTGCCATCATGCCCAGATCCATTCCTGATGGTTGAAGCTGAATTCCCAGAACCTAGCATTAAATATCTTCTTCATCCAGAAAATTCCAAACCTACCCACCTTTTATGCATTGATAATCAGCCAATTCTCCCACCCAGAGACCTGGCTCAGTGTGCATTCTCACCATGTGGAGACCTGAACCCTTTTAGTATTGTTCCTTGTTAGGCAGATATACTGATGCTTTGGTTGAGACCTAAAAGAGTAGCTCATCTTTGGCCAGCCTTTACCTGTTTTCTTGGACTCTTAGGGCTCCAACCAAGAAGAACTTCTACCTTCATTCATTGTTTACCATGTCAAGAAATGAGCCTTCCACCAGCCAAGGACAATACAGGCGGTAAACTTTAAGCCCCTACCCAGATCTATCCAATGGTCAGAACATTCTCCACAGTTGAGTGGAGAGTGGGATATGACTTTCTCACGTACTCTGGTGCCTCACATTTGACCATGTCCCCTGGAGGCCGAGACCTGGTGGCTACTCAGAGGAAGGACAGCAGGTTACCAAGAAGAAACTTGATACCCTATGAGCATATACAGGGGGAGGTAATCCCCTCAGGAACGGTCATAGGGGAGGGGAATAATGGGAAAATGGGGGGGGGAAGAATGGGAGGATACAAGGGATGGGATAAACATTGAGATGTAACAAGAATAAATTAATTAAAAAAAAAGAAATGAGCCTTCACTCAGCATCCAGCCTATACATCCTGCATTATCTTTCAATTGCTGTTACCCTTCCTTATTTATTTTTCTCCTCTTTCTTTTTATTAATTGACAAAAGGTCTCTGCATAGCATTGGCTGTCCTATATTTCACTATATAGCTGAGGCTGATCTCCACTTAACAGATTTGTATGCCTTTGCCTCCTGAGTGCCAGCATAAAGATATGCCCCACCCACCCAGTTTGGTCAACATATATTCATGGGGAAGGGCCTATTTACCCAAGACATTCCTGGATGAAAGATGTTTTCAAGCAAAATAGTACCACCATCCAGGTCCATTAATTTGAGCCATACAGAGTCTCAGTCTGGTCCCCCAGGTCACTGGAAATGATAAGGTCCCACAGTTTCCCACAAGCACATTGTACAGGTATGGAGTAGCCAGCAAAAGTACAGAGGGCTCAAGGTATAGGCATGGTGGTGGCTTGTGTGTTCACAGATTGCCCTCCACATTGCATGGGTATTCAGGTGACAGCTGCTGGTTGTATTTTTGTGAGGGAATGACCCTCTTCCATCAAACCCAGGGATACCTGATTCTGAGGAGTTAGTTATTTTAACCTGTAGGAATATAAATGCTTCATAGAAACCATTACTTGTTCTAAAAACATGTGTGATGGAAGACCTAAGTTTATTGTGCCATGACCTTTCTGGTTTTTAGGTATTGACTAGGATTGTAACTAACTACAATATCAAATTCATGCAAAATAAACTAATCGAGCTACATGAGGCTTAATGACAGATCCAGCTTTGTGAAAATCTCAGAGAGGCAGGTGTTATTGTCCTGACATTCAGGACACTAAAAGCTACACAGAGACCAAGATGCAAAAGAGAGATGGAGATAGATAGATGGATAGATAGAAGATAGATAGATAGATAGATTAGATTAGATAGATGATTCTATATTTAGATAGATTCAAATTCACTATACAGAAAAATAATTTTGTCAGTATATGACATAAAATGAGATGTAGAAATATCAAAGGCAACATGAGTAAAGACAGAACTAAGGTTGCGAGAATTATAGCCAGGAAGGACTAGAGACACGGAGTAGAAATAGCACTCAATAATAAAAGAAAAACAAAAGGGGTACTTCACTGTGGTGCCAGCTACTTGGCTCTCAGGAAGCCAAGCTTCACATCTGGATTCTCTGGAAAGTGGTAAGATGCTGTCTCAGAAAAATATAAACAAAAAAAGAAAAGAAAAATAATAAACAATTAAATAAATAGAAAAAGAGTTTGGGCAATACAATAGAGGCACTAAGCCTAGTGATACGTCTTCCGTCATTGGCACACACTGGTAGAAGAAGGGAACTACTACTGCAGGCTGTCCTCTGACAGGTGCACAACTTTGATGAGCCATCAGCACTTGGGGACACATAAAACTATTTTATGGTAGCTGAGCTTGGAAATACTTATTTCACTGGTTAAATGATGGACAGCATTTATGTAATAGATGCATTGTTTTTGTTGTTGTGTGATTGAGTATTCTGCTTACAGAGAAGTGCATGAGGGATACGCAGTATCTCCAAAGGCAAGAAGAAGAGGTCATAGGAGACCCTGAAATGAATGCAGTGAACGTAGCAATGAGTCCCAATTTGACGTGATGTACAGTCCATCGAATATCAGCTGAACAATGTAACATCTTCTTCTTGTTTTGATTTTTGATTGTTTTGTTTTGTTTGTTTTTTGAGACATTGTTTCTCTATGTGGCCTTGGCTGCCCTGCAGCTCACTCTGTAGACCAGGCTGGCTCCCAAAGTCAAAGAAAATCTGCCTGCCTCTGCCTCTTGAGTGCTGGGAATAAAGATGTGAGCCACCACTGCCCAACTGGATATTTTATTTCTAAGGATGCTGTGCACCATGGAGGAGTGTCTAGGATTCCCACCATGATGTAATACCATTTTATCTATGTTTTACTTAAGTAGCATGCACAGAGATCCTTAGTTAAAATTTTTTTGCACCCACAAGTTGGCTTACAACTGCCTATAATTGCATTCCTATGGAATCTTTCACTCATTTGCCCTCTCAGGCAACAAACAATTTCAAGCATGTATTCAGGCCTTCGCAAGTATCAATAAAATAATGCAGGTATTTAATACAAACACATGGGAAGCAGAGGTAGGAAATTCTCTGTTTGTGGAAGCCATGCTGATCTATATAGTCAGTTCCAAGATAATCAGGTCTATATGTAGAGATCCTATCTTATTAAATCAAAATAAAATAAAATATGCAAATAAAAAACCAAATGTACCTCTAATTGCTGTCCAAATTGTCAGTCACTGGCTAGAATCCCTGCAGTCAGGAAAGAAAAGCAAACAGTTCACAGAACATGCAAAGCTACCCTGGCTAAACAGCATTAGAGGGGAGGCATATTAGGTGGTTCAAGATAGTCCCTCACATTAAAGAAATGAATCAAACATCTGGCAGGGCACAACAAACTTAGCAATGAACAAAGTCTTCTGCTTTAGAGAGTTTCTGAACTCTACAAACCAACACCTTGATAGGAAACAAGAGCATCGATTCAACCAAGCTTGCTTCTGTAGAAATGACCTGCTGTTGTCTTCTAAGCAACCTCTTACTTGCTACACTGATTTCTTGGTTAGGAACCTTGTTATTAGACCATGAATGAGTAAGGACATGTGGGGTTAAGATGTATTGCCAGGTGAACAGGAGTGACCAAGTCCTGAAGAATTCTTAGACAGAGCTTAAGATGGAATTTGGCTTTGCGTACACAGTGGGTGTAATGCTCAGGAACCTTGTTATTAGGCCATGAATTAGTAAGGACATGTGGGGTTAAGATGTATTGCCAGGTGAACAAGAGTGACCAAGTCCTGAAGAATTCTTAGACAGAGTTAAGATGGAATTTGGCTTTGCGCACACAGTGGGTGTAATGCTCAGGTGGGAACTGAAGTTGGGCTGAGGTTGGACCTTCAGCAACTGCTGCCCTCAGTCTTGGCTTCCACAGTTATGGATTGACCGGTGATGGTAGATGCAGTTGGGGCGTGGCCATCCAGAATTTCTCTTGGAGGTATAGCTCTAGCACTATCTCAGGCCTCATCATTTTTTTGTTTTTGTTTTTGAGGCAGGGTTTCTGTGTAGCCTTGTCTGTCCTGCACTCACTTTGTAGACCAGGTTGGCCTTGAAATCTCTGTAATCCACCTGCCTCTGCCTCCCTAGGGCTGGGATTAAAGGCTTTCACCACCACCACCCAGCCCCAGGCCTTGTATTAATGGGGAGAAATTTCCAGCCTTCAGATGAATTTGCTTATGGAGTTCTCCATTGATGTGCTTGGATATTCATAAGCTTAGCTAGCTGAGGTAGTGACAATTAAGTGGACAACACAACACCAGCTTCAGAGAAACTGAGCATATCAGGCAGTCCCTTTTTATTTTTTTACTTTTATTTTTACATTTTGGTTTTTTAAGACAAGGTTTCTCTGTTCGCTGTCCTGAACCTGCTTTATAGACCAGCCTGGCCTTGAGCTCATAGCCATCTACCTGCTTCTGCTTCCTGAGTGCTGGGGTGAAAGGCATGCACTTCCACAACATGCCAGGCACTCTTTTTAAACAATCTGCAGAACTCTAAACCGGGTAGATTCAAGGGTATATATGGGGCAAACTGTATCTTATGAATCCTAGCTTCAGGGCTTTGTGATTCTTTAATCACTCGGGAGACCTCCTTTCAACTGACAGCGAACATCGGGGAGGGAGGGTTAAAAAACCAGACCCCAACCCCGAAAAAGAGAGTGAAGAACAGGACATATATATAATGGGGGATACAAGCTAGGTACAAGATCTAACGTGTTAAGAATGCAAATACTAAGGACAAGGAGGGGGGGGGGAAACCCCCTGGAGAAGGACAGCGTGCGAATACATAGTCCATGCATAATTGCGATGATGGCTCGCAGACATCCTTAGATGGAGTGACCTATGAGCAACCACAGCCGTATCTTCGGCCAAACACAGGTCAACATAGAGTTCCCAATCCTAAGTGATCACTCTCACCAACCCGGTAAGTTATATTATGCTAGGCTTCTCCACATCTATCATGGCTGTACCATCTTGAGAACCCACGACACAGTGAAGAAACGAGGCGAGCACTGTAAGCAACGGGGGTCTTATGAAGTCAGTAGAAAACAGAGCACAACATAGAGCAGGCAATTCCAGAGTTGAACAGCAACGGATCATGTGACACAGGCCCCCTCTACACGCAAATATCAGTTGTAGCAACCATCAGTTCATCATGTGGTGGTCCTCCCCTTTATTAACGGAGTATGGAGGCTGGACTTTGAATGAATTGGTTCCTGCCTTTTTTTCTCACTCCACACCTGGCTGGGCCTGCCCTTGACATGCCACAGGGTAAATAACCTGGTCAGCCCTGATTCAACTTGATGTATGGTGTGGTTGCGCGGGGTGGAGTCCCTCTTTTCGTGGAATAGGGGAGGAGAGGTGGGGAGGAGTACAGGAGGGTGGGGCAAGAAAGGATGGATGGACGGGGGCTTTTGATTGAGAGTAAAGTGATCAGATATAACTTAATACTTTAAAACGTATTCCTGTGTATTATTCAAAACGTATTTTGCATGGTGTTGTTTCTTGTACAGATCTGGGGGTCATAAGGGACAAGAAAATCACTGTTCAAGAAGAGAATATCTGCATGACTAGCCCAGGGACAGTCCCACGAAAGCTTCACTTACCAGGAAAATGGGACGAGGGGAAGGCATCCTATTTGGGACTCTAACTGAGAGACACATGGGGGATAGCAAAATAAAAGGATACGATATTGTCCTAGAAATTCTACAAGTTAAACAATGGATTAGGGCAGGATTTGGGGCCCAGGGGTCCTCTCAATAAGGCACAGCCAAGGACACTACAGGAGGTAACCTTAAACCCTTTCCC
>NW_026131443.1:0-51208 GCF_903995435.1 Acomys russatus | reverse complement strand
GGTGGCAGACCTCACTGCAGAGCCCCACAGACACTTATTACAAACATTTATGCCAGTAAAACTTGACAGCCTGTTTGAAATAGAAAATGGTTTTAAAATACAGCTTGCTGAAAACTGACAGGGAAAGATATAGGAAATTGTGTAATTCTGTAACTTAAACATGTCAACCTGTGTCTTAGTTTCCTATCAGTGTGGTAAAACAACATGATCAAAGCAACTTACAAAGAAAAGTACTTAATTTGGGGCTTAGAACCAGAGGATTAGAGTCCATGATGGTGTGATGACAGGAACAGCTGAGCCCTTACATCTTGACCAGCAAGCTGGAGGGAGGGAGAGGGAAAGAAAGAGGGAGAGAGAGGAGAGGCGAAAATCTTTGAAAACCTTGAAGCCCACCCTCAGTGACACACCTTCTCCAACAAAACACACCCCCTAATCCTTCGCAAACAGTTTCACTGATTGGGGACCAAGTGTTGAAACATGTGATCCTCTTGGTGACATTCTCATGCATGCCACTAGAATCTGTAATTTAAAATTACAAAGAGAAATCTTAGGATTTGCTTCATCTACCAAACTTTTTAAAAAATAATTTATCTTTATTTTATGTGCATTGGTGTGTGCCTGCATGTATGTCTGTGTGCGGGTGTCAGATCTTGGAGTTACAGCTGTGAGCTGCCATGTGGGTGTTAGGAATTGAACCCGGGTTCTTTGGAAGACAAGCTGATGCTCTAACTGCTGCACCATCTTTCCAGCCCCATTTACCAAACTTCCAATGCAAAGAAATCCCTAGTTTTAAACAGCCTCTTCTGCAAAGCTTCATAAAAGGAAGATGATTTCCAACTCTGTTTAATTTGATCCCCATTACAACATACGGAAATCGGTTTCAAGTGGGTTGTAGCTCTCAGTGCTGAAAGCATTTAACCTCTAATAAATGATGCAGAAAATAACTTTATGAACATGCAAAGGGTTAAGTTTTAAAACGTCACCAATTAAACATGATAAAGGAAGGACTTTTAAAAAGTGTGCAAATAAATAAAAAATTTTTGTCATACAAAACCTAAAGTAGGAAGACATTACTGCCTTCTGGGTGAGAGACCTTTAAGATACCTGCTGGCAAATGCTTATGCCTCTTAAAGAATGTGACAGATTGGAAAATAAACAAGGTGTGAACAAGCACTTCCAGGGGCCAGTGAAAAATACTAGAAGTGGGGTGGAGCCTCAAGACTAGCTGCAATAAAACCCAGCAGCATGCAATGAGATTGGCCTGGGATGCTGTGGTGTGTGCCTCTCACATTGTTACCACATGGAAGGTGCACTCACACCAACCCGAGGCCTGCTTCTCTTAGTGACACACGCCTCATGGGACTTAATGTTCATGTGTGCACAGGCTGTGTGTGTAGAAATGCTAACTGTTATTTGTGATGAGAGGACTACAAACAGCCTACATACTCGCCATCAGTATATCTGATTATTTATACTTTATGTATAAATATATATTAATACTTTAATAAATATATATACACATATATATATGGCTCCTGTGGCAAAGGTGCTGGCTGAGTTATATCTGCATATACCACAGGGTGAGCCTCACACACACACACGATGTAGGCCCAAAACCAGGCACAAAGTAGCGTGAGCTCACATTTACATCAAGCTCAGAGGTGCAGGAGTGAAGTCAGGGTGGAGAGACAGAAAAACAAGGGAGCCGGCCTCAGATTGCTGGGGAGGGAAGGTCCTCAGCCTGCGTGTGTGGGCCTGGTGCCTGCGGCAGGTGTGTTACCCGGATGCAGCTGGCACTGGGCTCACCAGCAGGAGTCAGCACATTTGTGCTACGTCCATATCCACACTCTGTAAGGATCCAGGATAGAGGACAGCCGGGGGGGGGGGTGGGTACCTTGGTTTTCCTTAGTTGGACTTCCCCTGCTGGGCACTTGCATGTTGTTCTTACCGTGTTCCCTGTTGTACACTGAAGCAGAAAAGAGCAACCTTGTCTCACTGTGCCACATTTATGCCTTAAAGAAAGTCAGTATTTTTACTGAGGTATTTTGGGCTTCAGTGGGGAGGGGGGGCTCTTTGTCTTGTTTGGTTTTTTTCCATTCTATTCAGAGGTTTTTAAAATTTTTATTACTTTATTCAATTACAAACTCAATTGCTATCCATCACTTTATCCCTCCATTCCTCCCTCCCTCCAGCTTTCCCCATTCCCCTCCCCTAGGTCTATGGCCGAGGGGGACCTCCTCCCCCTCTATATGGTCACAGGCTATCAAGTCTCATCTTGGTAGACTCCTTATTCTTTCTCTGAGTGCCACCAGGCCTTCCCACCAAGGGGAGGTGGTCAAATATGAGGCACAGAGTTCATGTCAGAGTCAGTCCCCGCTCTCCACTCAACTGTGGAGAATGTCCTGTCCATTGGGTAGATCAGAGTAGGGGTCGATGTTTACAACTTGTACTATCCTTGGTGAGTGCAATGGTTTGAGCAGACGCCCCTGGGCCCCGATCTACCTGTCATGATGTTCTTGTAGGCTTCTAGGACCCTCTGGGTCCTTCTATTTCTCCATCTCCTATATTTCTCTTACCTAGAGTCTCAGTAGGATGTCCTCAATCTATCCCAATCTCCTGGTAAGTGAAGGCTTTCATGGGACATGCCTTTGTTTTATAGCATTGAGGATGGAGCCCAGGCCTACATACAGTAGGCAAGCAGTCTACTACAGAATCACACCCCAGCCCAGGCTGGTTACCGTTTTTTAAAGCTGATCGTCCTTTTGGAAGAAGATCAAATTTTAATACAATACAGCCTGGGTAAGGTGGTCCACACCTTTAATCCTGGCACCTGGAAGACAGGCAGGTGGATCTCTGTGAGTTGAAAGCTAACCTGGTCTACACAGCTCCAGACCAGACAGGACTACATAGAAAAACTCTAGAGCCAGACATGGTAGCGTACGCCTTTAATCCCAGCACTCAGGAGGCAGAGGCAGGTGGATCACTGTGAGTTCCAGGCCAGCCTGGTCTACAAAGTGAGTCCAGGATAGCCAGGGCTACACAGAGAAACCCTGTCTCAGAAGAACCAAAACCAAACATAGACTCTGATTCAAAAAAACCAACCAAAACAGGTTTTGTAACACCTGCCTATTTCAAACTGAACTTGAGGCCCATAAATGCATAAGCGGTAAGCCTTCTTTCCCTCGTATTGCCCCACAGTGGTGGCACTGGCCCAGGCTGACAGTGTGGCCCAGTTCTATGGTCAGTGAATAAACACTCACCATCTGTCACTAGGCCACCTTACTTGGCCTCAGTATGGACGGAGCTCCTGAGGGAGCCATGCCCTTGGGGAGGGGACACTTTGGGTTTTTCCTGATGTAACAGCATATACCTTCCTTTCCCACCTTCAGAGCGCACAGCCATTGGGCTGAACGCTTTCACAGCTCTGTACTTCAAGGTCCTAACAGCAATTTACAAGGGATCCTGGGAGATGAGGTTTCTGTAGATGAAGAGTGGACGGCAGACAGGCAGACCACAAGTAACAAGTCTTTTCTCTGTCGTCGCAGGTGTGACAGCACCGAGAAGCTGAAAGCCCTTCTTCCCAGACTAGAGCAAGAGCTTAAGGACTCAGCGAAGTTCAGAGACTTTTACCAGTTTACCTTCACCTTCGCTAAGAACCCTGGGCAAAAGGCTTAGGTAAGTGTGAGCCCAGGTCTGCAGGCGCCTGGTGCGAGTCCTGTTGTAAGTGGGCAGAGCCAGCGCGATCCCAGCGCACGCAGCTGAGATAGTGTTTATTCTTCCTGTCACTCGAAACATCAACTGAGAGTATCTCTTGGCTTCTAAATTTAAATATTTTAAAGTTAAAATGTGAGCTAGTTTGTGTCTCATGTTGTCTCTGTTACTACAAATCAGAACTGGCAGCCTGAATGTTTGGGACTTGTTCCCTGCATGGTGGTTCTGCCAGCCACACCTCTGAGCAGCTCTACCGCACATGGAGCTCCACCACAGCTGCAGCACACCTGCAGCACAGCACAGCACAGCTGCAGCACAGCACACCTGCAGCACAGCACACCTGCAGCACAGCTGCAGCACAGCACAGCTGCAGCACAGCACACCTGCAATACAGCACACCTGCAATACAGCACACCTGCAGCACAGCACACCTGCAGCACAGCACATCTGCAATACAGCACACCTGCAGCACAGCACATCTGCAATACAGCACACCTGCAGCACAGCACAGCTGCAGCACAGCACACCTGCAATACAGCACACCTGCAGCACAGCACAGCTGCAGCACAGCACCTTGCAGCACAGCTGCAGCACAGCTCCCTGCAGTACTGTACAGTTCCACTTGGGCTTCACTGCAAATGCACACATCTGGGAAATTTGTAACTGAAAATTCCAGTTTGGGGTTTTGAATTATTTGGGGGTTTTATGTAGTTTTGCATCTGAGTACTGCTTATTTCTGGCTCATTTCTTCCTAAGCATAATCTATATCACCTACCATTACTAGACTGGAGTAATGTAAAAGACATATGTATTTATATGAATCCTCTTACAAATCTGAGGCATAGGACTTACGTGGCCTTTGAAATAAAGATTTACAGGCGTATCAGAAGGTCTGTCTAGAAGGTAAATTCTGGTAAATAGAAGCAGTACTGCAAAGGACTAAGCTTACCCAGGGCGTTAGAAAGGGGCGTGCACCTGGTTCAAGGCCTCAACTGCAGTGCCTGTCCTGACAGCCACACAGCTGTGCGCAGATGTGTGTGTTCTCACCTCCATCTTTCCCGCCCCATCCTGCTGTCCCCTGTCATCGCCTTCCCCTTCCTTGTCCTCCAGCATGGTACACATCCAAAGAGGCAGAACAGCCGGGTGGCCTTTCTTCCCACACCTGCAAAGCAGTCCCTTAGGGGGGCTTTCTTCGCGGCTTGTTTTCTCTGGTGCTGATGTTTTAACGTTGGCGTACTGGGCTGTGGCTGGTCTGCCTCTGAAGCGGCCTCCTGCCTCTCTGAGATCAGAATGACTGACAGGACAGCCTTCAGGGTTGCATTTAAAAACTTGTCTGAATAGGTCCGCTGGGATTTCAGAAGGTGGCGGGGTTCTCGCTTCCTATCAGAGAGCCACTGCGGAAACCCTCATGTATTGATTCCTATTCAAAAGATGCCAAGGCCCAGGGGGTGCTCAGTGGCGGGCTGCAGTCTCAGCCCGCACACAGCCTTGGCTTCCACCTCTAGCACGAAAACCAAAAGAGATTCAGGTAAACCGTGCTTTGCCACACTGAAGGCTAAGCCATGACTATTAGTGATCCTTTCAGAAGCTTGCGGCGCCCATTGTAGCCAGCAGACCCCTTTTCAGGCCGACTCTGGTCTCCTCATCTGAGCCCTGGATACCGGCTGCTCCCTCGCTGTCTGCAGGACAGCGCACAACTTAACCAGATATCTTCTTCTTCAGACCTAGGCTCACCTGCTTCCCAATAACCTCTAGGACCTGTTAATGATTGGTTGGTTAATGACTTATTTCCATATCTCTTTGATAAGCAGAACCCAGTGCTGTTGTTGGTTGTTTCCTTTTATTAAGTTATATTGACCGTACTAAATAATGGGTTGCATTGTGAAATGTTCAAACAGTGTATTAAATACACTGGCCATATTTACCCGATATTGCCTTCCCTGCCCCACTCCTTCCTCTTACTGGTTGTCTTAGCCAGTGTTCTGTTGCTGTGAAGAGACGCCATGACCAGGGCAGCTCTTATAAAGAGAAGCGGTTAACTGGGGGCTGGCTTACAGTTTCATAGGCTTAGTCCATTGTCATCAAGGTGGAAGCATGGTGACAAGCAGGCAGACATGGTGCAGGAGAAGGAGCTACAGCCTGATTAGTGATAGCAAGGAGAGAGAGAGACTGGGCCTGGCTTGGGCTTCTGATACCTCAGAGCCATGCCCAGGGACACACTGCTTCCAGCAAGGCCGCCCCTCCATCACCCACTTCTTTAAAACAGTAGTAGAGTTTTGCATGCAAATGTGGTATCTTTCACCCAGTGTGGTCTTCAGTTCCGTTTCCTGCAATCAAGTTTTGACGTACTCACACTGCGTGTGACTTACACTTAATGGCTTACCAGCACTGTGTGCATACCACATTTTCTGCGTTCCTTCACTTGGTGACATGTCAAGGCTGTAGCTTGGCTTCTGTGAACCAGGCAGTAGTAAACATGGGTAGACAGTCTCTCTACTGTAAGCTCATTTTGATGATTTATATAGCACAGGGGAGGCACAGCTGGCTCATATGGTAGTTTTCTTCCTTATTTATTACTGTGAGCATATGCGCGTATGTGTGATATGCCATGTGATATGATCTCCACATGGAAGTCGAAAGACAATTTTGTGGAGTCAGTTTTCTCTTCCACCCTTATGTGGGTTCTTGGGACCAGCCTCAGGCCACCAGCCTCCACATGTGGAGCTGTCTCGGGAGCCCTGTGCTAACACTCCTGGTTCTGGTTTTGAAGTGCAGGTTGTGGCTACAGTTTTCAGCTCAGCTGCTCCATACTGTGAGTGCATGTCCCTTCTTGTGCTTGGTGGCAAGGGCGGAAAGTGACAGTAGAATCTGTAGATGTTTGTAGTTGCTCTGTCAGCTGCTCCTGACTCCCCCACCTGGGGCTGGGTACACGCACACACACACACCTATGGAGGGGAATAATGTTGAATTAAGCTTTACTTTGGGGACTAAAGGTTTTACTTTAGTAAAACATTACCTGAGATTTTACTTTGAGGACTGAAACTCCTGGCTTTTGCATCTTTCCATCAGCTCTCCCCTTTCCTAAGAGACTGAGAGAAAAGAGCTGTTACATTTGAAGTCTGTTGTAATTTGGACCACAAACATCCCATTAAATATCATCAGAAATTTCAGGAGCACATTGCTGGAGTTTTCTAGAAACTTAGCAGAAGACTGGGCTCACCGTGGCTTTAGAGTGCCTGTGAGACAATGAGGTTAGATGCTGCAGAGCCCAGCGCTCAGCAGTTAAGGGCAGGCACTCCTAAGGGTAGGGGTGGGCACAACGTGCTATGTTTGGAGCCGGATCTTTTCTGCTGTGCCTGCGTACTTCACTTTACGCTTCCAGGCCTTGTTTCGCCTGCTGTTCTTCCTGAGCTCAGCTCCTGGTCACATGGAGTCTGCTCTCGGGTCCTCCTCAGGCTGCATTGTCACTCACCAGATGTAACGCTTTACTTTAAGTAATTGAATTCTCAGAGACTTTGTTTCTTTTTTCAAAATAACTAGTCTTATCCAGGTTTTTGTTTGTTTTTCAAGACAGAGTTTCTCTGCAGCCTTGGCTGTCCTGGAACTCACAGCGATCCACCTGCCTCTGCCTCCCTACTCCAGGTTTTTAAGCAGTAGCAAGTGTTAAGTGGCTATGAGAAAAGAGCACCTTAAAGCCTCAGTGGGTGGTAGTGGTTGTTTAATTTTGTTTTTCTGTTTTCTTCTCCTTTGTAACTTAGTATAATAGTAGAGTTACTAAGCTTCTTTTAAAATAAACTCCTGAGGCTGGGCATGGTGATTTAAATATGCATAATCTGAGCAATTGGGAGGCTGGTGGACTACTGCAAATCAGGGCTAACCTAAATTTTATACAGCAAACCCTGTCTCAGAAAACAAAGGCAAAACTATGGAAGAAACCATAGATATTTTCTAATACTCTTGGCAGGTTCCTTCTGTTTAATGAAGTAAAAATATTTTTAAAGTTAGTATTCATTTAACGTTCATGTGTTGAATGTCAGTGTTATGATGTCAGCTAACTTGAAAATGCGGACCAGCCTCGGGGATCCCCCATAGGCCCTGTTTTTTTCTCAGTGCCTTTGAGAACATCAACAAGTGGGTTGGCTCCTGCCTTCAGTCCCAGCAAGCCGATCTCTGTGAATTGGAGGCCAGCCTGATTAGGTTCCAGGCCACTCAGGGCTGCATAGTGAGACCCTTCCTCCAAAAAAACAGTTTAAAAAAAAAAAAAAAGGAGCCGGGTGTGGTGGCACACTCCTTTAATCCCAGCACCCAGGAGACAGAGGCAGGTGGATCGCTGTGAGTTCAAGGCCAAGCTGGTCTACAAAGAGAGTCCACAACAACCAAGACTAAGCAGAGAAACCCTGTCTTAAAAAGCAAAAAAAAAAAAAAAAAAGATACAGACCTAATATATGTAGCCTCCATTTTTTAAATCTCCATAGCCTTAGGCAGTAGAGTTGGCCAGTAAAAGCTACAGAAAATGTAATTATCCCTTTGCTAAGAACAAAGGACCGTCTTACTTACTTCTGAGAATACTGTTGTTTATCAAATCATTCACCAGAAAGCTAAAAGCTCCTGAGTTTGTTTCTTTTATCTGAGGAAGGTTTTTAAGGACTTTTTCAAAAGAACTAAGGAACGAATCACTTTGTGAGTGTGAGTTAAAAGCAGAGCTGTCAGCTTAAGTCTTTCCAGAGCATGTATGTATGTTGTGTGGCGTGTCTGCTCAGCAACTGGCAGAAGCAGAAGCGAAGACAGGCATGCTCTGCATTTCCTGGAGGAGGCACATCCTGCTGTTGGCTTGACAGCAAGAGAGTCTTGTTCTCTGTTCCCTGTGTTTCCTGTCTGTGCATGCCAGTGTCATGTGTACAGTACTGGTGTTTTTGAGACAAGGGTTCTTACGTTACCCACACAGGCCCCGAAGTCCTGGACTTCTGTGGTCTTGCTGCCATTGCCCCAGATGCAGTGTTTTCATGTGATGCCCTTCTTTATTCTGTACTCAGCAGAGAGTTAACCTAAGCAAGGGGCTAATTACATTTTTTTTGACATGTATGTGTATGTGTGTGCATGCATGTGCGCACTCATATGCCTGCTCCTGGGATCACATGGAGAGCCTCACGCCTGCTAGGTGAGTACCCAGCTGCTGAGCTGCCCTTGGCTTGCTTCTTTGTTTGGACACAAACTTAAGTGATGTCACACTGGCCACCATTAAACTCTCTGGCTTTGGGAGTCTCCATTTTTGAGGAAATGAGGTTTCATACTAATTAGGTAATTTTTTTTTTCTGAACAGAGTATGCTTCTGTGTCTAGTGGAGCATGACACATGTACATTCTAATTAGCCTACCTTCTAGCACTTTCTTAATCGAGAAATGGACTTCTTATTTATTTATTTCTTTATTTACTTATTTACGTATTTTGGTTTGGGGGAGTTGTTTTGTTTTTTTAGGTTTTCAAAACAGGGTTTCTGTGTTATCTTGGGTGTCCTGAACTTGCTTTGTAGATCAGGCTGGTCTCGAACTCACAGTGATCCACTTGTCTCTGCCTCCCGAATGCTGGGATTAAAGGCATGTACCACCAAGCCTGGCTTATTTTCGTTTTTCGAGACAGGGTTTCTCTGTGTATCCCTAGCTGGCCTTTGTAGACCAGGCTGGCCTGGAACTTACCAAGATCCACCTGCTTCTGCCTCCCTGAGTGCGTGCTGGGGTTAAAGGCATGTGCCTTCATGCCCAGCTAAGAAATGGACTTTTTAGAGGTTCTTGGAAAGAAATTGGTGTCGAAAACATTCTCATACCAAAGTAACTATGCCTCCCTTCCTGACTTCAGTCTCAAGCCTTACTGTTTGGGGATTTTGTAGTTAGTATTTTGTAAATGGCCAAGCTCACTTGGACACTGTGACATTTTCACATGGGAATATTAAATGTTGTAAATTTATACATTTCCCTTTGGTCATGTAACTCTGGCACATCCAGATAAGGTGCTTTATAAGGAGGGTTGCTAGGACCAGAAGTAACCCAGACGCACACAGCTTATGAAGTATGCCGTAAAACGTTATTTTTCTTTCCTCCTCAGGTTCTCCTCCATTTCCCAGTGTGAGCGCGTTACATCATTAACATGGGTTGCATGTAGACCCCATGTAATGCCCTTCCTAAGGGATAAGGAGTAGACTTGTAAGCAGGACAAGACTAATCACCTTAGCCTTACAGCGGGTCCCATAGGTAAGGCCTAGCAGCCCTCCACCTGCCATCACTCGGACCTCTCCGGCTCTCTGCTTTCTGAATGAGACTCCAGCGTGCTTAGGATGGATCAGGCCTGCAGCATACCCTGTAAGCCATAGGGACTAGTGTCCTGTCCATTGCTGTCTGCCACTCATCTCTGGTTTATCAGCATCAGTGATGACCATCCCTGAAAGTCACAAGTTAGAGCACTGACATTAACCATTGCTGTCCGACAGGGACGAAGCCAGACTTGAACAGTCAAGAAACGTACCCCATTGCATATTTGCATATAAACTAACCTGTCCCCTTAATATGGCTGCCAACCTGCTTTTCACCTTGCTTTATCTGACATATATGCATAAATATAATTAGGAGATTATTTCAACATAGCTCTCCTCTTATTGCCTGTGGCTAGCAGTAGTCATCTTGACTAACAGTGGCCAAGCTGAGAGACAGGCTTGCCATGTCCCTATAAGCCAGGTCCCTTTATGCTAGGTCTTAGCATATAAAAAGGAGTACTTAAAAAATTTGCAGTGAGTGGGGAGTAAACTGCTATTCCAGAAAACTCTGCCTGGAGATTCTGTTCCAGTGGCTCTTTGAAACCCAGAATTTGTTTTCCATTAAGCACACCTTTAAAACACTCTGTAGTGTAGATTTGTTTAAGAATGGTGAGGAAATCACTGTCTTCTAGTTGAGGGAGAGGATGCTGGCGTTGGTCGTAGTGGTGGAAAACATGCAGAAGTTTGTCTTGACTGCAGTGAGGATTGAGAGTCCTTAGACCGCCCAGTTTCCCTGGGAACCAGCCGGATCTAGTCTGATCCACGTGGGATGTGAGTCTCCAAACTGGCTAGCTGTCACACAAGTGCTTCCTAAGGAATGTCCTCAGATTCATAAAATTAGATCTCGTCCATTTCCAGAAAGACTTGTATAAATCAGCTCTTCTGTGACTATTGAGGAAGATTGCCAAATCATTATTTTTATTCCAAAGGGAAAAAAAAAGATTGGGGTTTATTAATCACTCTTTTTCTTTCTCTCTCTGCCCTTCCCTCCCTCCCACCCCCCACCCCCTCTGCTCCCTCATCTCCCATTTCTCTCTGTCAGATTTAGAAATGGCTGTTGCATATTGGAAGTTAGTACTGTCTGGAAGGTTTAAGTTCTTAGATCTTTGGAACACATTTCTGCTGGTAAGTGTCCATTCCTTGCATATTGTGCCTAACCAAGAGGAAGATCTTCTTATTTAAAATGCATGGGGAGGCCCAGCACTCTGGAGGGCAAGGCAGGCACGTCTCTGTGAGTTCAAGGCCAGCTAGTCTAAATAGCGAGCTCCAGGCCAGCCGGGCAGGAGCTGCTCCCAGGCTGTTCTACAGCGGCTCCTCCTCCAGAATGTTGCTTGTGGGTCAGCTACAGATCTCAGCAGCTCTCATCCTGCCATCTCCTTTGAGGAGGCCTTCGTTTCTCCCGAGGAACTGCAAATCCACAAAGTACCAGATGCACACCTGCTGCACGGCACTCGGGACTCCAGAGTGCGGACCAGCTCTTGTGGTCCAGAAGTGCCCTGGCCATCGTGTGTGATCTGACACTATTTGAAAACGCATTCCACCACATAGGGTTGGACAGGAGGCTTTTGGGTGGTGCCTTGAGGCAGGCACTGTGGTGTGCTCGATACCGTCTTATAGGGACAGCCAGGTTAGCTGTGAGCGCTCTGATGTGAGTGGAGAGCAATGACATGTCCTGGACCCACAGAAGACAGTCCTGGGGACAGAAGGGATACCCAGATCTTCCCACACTGTCACATTCCCAGTCCTGGCTGGGTACATCCCTCCTCTTTTCTGCCTGTGACCCCAGCTAGCATGCAGTCTGCCCTGCCACAGGCAAGAGTGGTGGCCTTGGGCGTTTTACTTCTCTGTACCTCAGTTTCTTTAGTGGTAGCATTCACAGACAATGTGTAGAGCAAACACTGTCTCATGGCCTAGGGACAGGCTTTGTGACATCATGTGTCACGTTACTTATAAGATGCTCAGTGGTTGTTAATGCGGTACCCAGTCCTCCTTCACTCATCCCATGACACTTGAGATGAGACCTACAGCATCATACAGACTAGACAAGTGCTCCACAGCTAACCACACCCCACTTCATGTTTGGTTTGGGGCATGGACTTGCCGAGTTTAGGCAGGCCTTGAACTTGGGATCTTCTTGCCTGGCTTACTGAATAGCTGGAATTAACTGGCCTATTTCACCAGGCTCTCGTCTTTGGGGCACACCCAAACTACAGGCATCTTCCAGAGAACCTCACAGCCATATGTATAGAAATAAGAAGGTGCCAGAGCAGACACAGTGTCCACTGAGTGGAAGGCCAATAATCAGAGTGAGAGCCTTTACCCAACAGAACAGTGCACAGAGCAGTGACATCAGATCGGCGTGTCAGCTGGGCACCTCTCAGACCTAATGTTGGTGGGGTGGACGGGGACGGGGACAAACTGTAGAAACAACTGACAATCTGGCGGTTGATGTTTAATTTACTATATGAAATTCTCAAAGAATAAATAAAAATATACTTCCAAAAAACAATAAATATATAAGACAGGGGCTGGCAAGATGGCTCAGCAGATAAGGACACCTGCCACCAAGTCTGACAACCAGAGTTTGATCCCCAGGGAGAACTGAACCCCCAACAAGTTGTCCTCTGAACTACATGCATGCACAGAAAAAAGGTAAACTTGAAAAGATTTAAGGTAGCATGCACACTTAGCAGCTGTTTCCGTTCATGCACGTACTGACATGTACAGGCTGGCATGGCAGTGGTAAGGTTGACCACATGAGTGCTTTCGTAGGCAGTAAAGCGAGAGCCGGATGAGACCGGAGCCCTGGAGGCCCAGCTTTGGCTCAGAACTTGCCTCTCTGTGGCACAGGTGTGGTATTAGTCTCCATGTTTGTAATGTACCTGCAATATTAAGTAACAGATTATTTTAGACGACGACCTCAATGCACTCAAGAAACACTTGGTGTGCAGAAGTATAAATGTGACGAAGTAAGGACTCCATGTTGCCCCGTGTCGTTTCTGAACAGTTTTAGGCCAGAGGGGAAGGGCAAAGACATTTAGAGACTGGCCGTCTGTGGGACCAAACCAGAAACGTACCGTTCTCATGCTTAAAATGCATTTAAGTAAGTCAGTATTCTTTATTTGGGCACATGGCACACAGCACACACAGTTGATATAAAGGACCGTTACCTTCACCTGCGCTGGTTTTGGGTTTTGTCCTCGTCACACGAAGGAAGACGACTTACTAGCGCAGTGTGCCCCCCAGAGTCACACGACCAGAGTCACACGAAGGAAGACGACTTACTAGCGCAGTGTGCCCCCTGAGTGAGTCATGATGCGAACCTTAACCTGGTGGGTGTTTTTCTCTATGTATTAGGAGCATCACAAAAGATCAATCCCCAAGGGACACTTGGGAACCTTCTCCTAGATTTGGAAACATGATTGCAGATGATTTGTCTAACTACGATGAAGAAGGTACTAGAAGTTGTAGGACTTCACAGGGTTTCCAGAAATGCGCACATGTCCTATGATGCCAACTGACCACCTGCAGAGCAAGGGGCAGACAGTGACCAAGAAAGGCCACCCCCCACAGGGATAAGAGCAGTGAACTGCTTCCGTCTGTGTCTGCTCCCATAGCCACATCAAGCCTGGGTAGGATGGCTTCCAGAAGGCATCAAACATCTGGACATATTGTCTGTTCCTCCTCCCCATGCCAGAGAAGCACACAGCAGAGACCTGACAGAGGGGCTTGGTCCCGGGTGGCTGGCTGGACTTTGTCCAGGGCATCTTCAGTCCTCACGCCTGTGGGCATTACCTTGTCACTGCCAGCATTCAGTCCACATCATGTCCCTCATCTCTGTCCTCTACACTCAACCTTACCCAGCTCATAACTAGGGGATTAGTGCTCCTTGGGCCCTAGGAAGCAGGGGGTCCATTTATTTCCATTCCCAGTCAGCAGGTTCTAACTGCCTATAAATTGGCTTAGGCCTGAGAAGCCAACATGTAGGCTCAGTCAGTGAGTGAGTGATCGCAAGGCTATTACACCCACCACTCAGTGACCCTACTTCCGGGAGCAGAAGTCATGTGATCAGATGCAAGCTGCATAAGCTTCAAATTATCTTGATTCTTTAGATGTTAGAATTGGGGGAAGAACATTTTTAATGTAAAAATAATGTCATAAGACTTACCATAAAAACCTATTTTTCTTCCTTTAGGAGCCTGGCCTGTCCTTATAGATGACTTTGTAGAATATGCACGACCCGTAGTCACAGGTGGGAGACGTGGCCCTCTCTAGGTGAAAAAGCCAGATGGATGGAGGGTAGGATGGGCGTGTCCTGGAGGAGACTGCTGGGTCGGTTGCTGTGTGCATTTGTCGCTGACTTCAGAGTCTTCCTCGTCCATTCATAAAGCAGATCCTTCCTCCGCTTAAAGGCTGCAGCGGCTCACACGCAGACAAGAAGAAGCTCCGCGGGATGCCAGGGACGCGTCATCAGGGCTATCGCTTTAGGAGACGCCTGCATGACTTGTCTTTACAGAAAGCAGCATAGAACCCGTTTGCAAGGCTGAAAGCATGCTGTTCAGTTCATGATGTTAAGGTGAGCACCAGCGTTTCCCAAACTGGAATCCTGCTGTAACTATGCTTCAAAATAGCGTCTGTGTCCTAGGAATGATGTAGTATTTTTATACATATCCACGCCCTCATGAAGATGGCCTTGTCAGAGAGCCTACTGCTTTTAATCTTGGTATTCAAGATTGACAGTTTTGAATTATCAAATCTCTAGATTTACTAGATGTCTTGCTTTCATTTTCTCTAGAAGACATTGTTGCTGTTTGCACAGGGATGGCACAGGATGTAACCCAGCAGGTTCATCTCAAACTGTTTACACACTGGTGGGCCTGCTTTAATAAGGTTATTATTAGGCCCGGAAGCTGCCTCCTGAGAAGTTTCTTATTTTTTTAATATATTTTATTATATTTAAAAGGACATTTTTCCATGAGAAATACTTCTTTTTGAGTGATGAATTAGATTTACAAATCAAATACACTGGTTCCCTTCACCTGTCTATAATGTCTTCAGTGCCCAGTGTCCAACCCTTGGATAGCCATATGCATTTGGAAGCAAACACATAGATCATCCTGAAAGAATCTACTACACCCAAACCCCTGTCTTATTGTCTATACCATGGGACTGTACCGCGTCACTGTGCCGTGTTACCATCTGCTTTTCTGGTGTTTGTCTGGTCAAGATCCACTCACGCACACAGGCATGGAGGCCCGGATACTACCTGCTCGTCTGGTGTCAAGCTTTGAACATCACTGTGCTGACCCTACCTCACACTTGCCAAGACTTGGTGTCACAAGCGTGCCTTGCTGCCCGGCCTACAGCATGGCCATGGAGCAGATATGCTGGGCCCACTTCAGGACAAGGGGACTGGTCAATACCTATGTGCAGAAAGCATGTCCCAAACGTGCTGTCAGGGGCGGCTTCTGGTAATGGGACAATGTTCCCGATCTAGGAACAGTGCAGAGGCACGCGTGCCCCACAGTGAGGCACTGTTGCTGCTGAACAGGGATCTCACAGAGGAGGTGGAAGACTGGTACAGGAGGCCAGTCTCCAAAAAGCCAACCCCTCAGTGTGTGAGATGACATCACTAGCGACCTGTCAACGCAGGTCTGTAAAAGGGAAAACTGGACATCTTTGAGAGCATAGGTAACCAAACCAACTTAGTGAAAACCTGGGAAACAAAGTGTCCTTCCAGGCTCTGTGGGTTCTTGACCTGTAGTTAACTTCTGTTTAGAGAAGTTTATAGATAAAAATAACTAAAATTTGAAGGTCTGCAATACGTTTTTATTCTTAAGATTTAAACTTCTTCAGGAGAAGAACCAGTGACAGGATTCAGCAGGTTAAGGCACGCGCTGCCAAGCCTGGCAGCCTGAGTTCAGTCCCTAGGAGCCACATGGTGGAGGAGAGAACAGACTCCCACAAGCTGTCCTCTGACCGCCACATATGTGCCGTGAAATGCATGTCCTCCCCCTACACACACATGTACTTACACAATAAACTAAATAAAGAAATAACTGTAACTTTAAAATGTTAGGTTCTACGGGATTGTCAATGGGCCGTGACGTACTCTTGCTCAACGAAGGCTTTTCAGAGAACTTTGCTTCTCTGTTCTGTTATTTACACTTGAATTGTGCATGTTACAGAAATGCTGAAAACTTCAGAAATAGTAAATAAAATATTTTCCCTGGTGTTGTGACGTCCTTTATTCTTGGTTGCACAAATACCTACCTGTGCACATCAAGACCCTAGTCTTTGTCTTGGACCAGCAGAAAGGCCCATTGTAGCAACAAGAAGCAAGCCCTTGGAGACAGACAGCTTCATGCATGCAGGTGTCCTTCTCAGTACAGCTGGAATGTGGGAGCCTCACGTCAGAGTATACTACTGCAGCTACTGTAACATGGGAGACCTACATCTGTCTCCATGTACTTTTGCCACATGTTGAAGTGCCAAATGTAATATTTATCCTTTTAAGTTATCTAATATTTATACCAATAAAGACATAGAAGGCACACCTGTAACCCCAGGAGGCAGACGGATCTCTGTAAGTTAGAGGCCAGCCTGATCTACAGAATGAGTCCAGGACAGCCAGAGCTACACGAGGAAACCCTGTCTTGGAAAAAAAAAAAAAAAAAAAAAAACGAGAAAGAGTAGAGGGGGGTGGGGAGAAAAAAAAGACACGGGAGGTGTAAGCTGAGGTAAAAACCTGCAAGCTCAGCAACATAACTTTGTTTCTGAACTATATGCAAAATATCTACAAGATTCTACAACTAAACTGCTGGCTCTTCAGAAAGCTTTCTCTGTGTCCTTCTACCTAGCTAGTCTACCTTTCTCTCGGCTCCTCCAAACCCACGAGGGCTCCGTAGCTCTCTTTCCTAGAACTCTGTTTAGCCTTTGTCCTGCCAGCTGCCTCTCTGTGGTTCCTGCAAGCCCAGAGAGAGAATCCATGCCTCTGACTGGGAGCTCCTTCCATGAGGGAGCTTCCGAGCCACAGGGCAGAGAGAGAGCTCTCAGAGGTCCGGCTGCTGTAAAGTAGGTCTCAAGCTCTGCCTCTACAGCCATGGTGGCTGAACCACTTCAAGCCAGGTCAGTAGGGGCCAAGCCATCTCACCTTGGCTCACTTGGTGGAGCATCTCAAGCCCACCAGCCGACTTTGCATTGATTCACAGAGCAAAGACCACAAGAGCTCTCCCAAGCCATTTTCTTTCGAATAGGCAGGAACTTTTCACCCAAGCTGCATCAGTCCCTTCAGGACACCCGTAACTGCACCTGACATCCATTTAAGCTTCTTTATTTTTGGTTGTGAGCCTCGCCTTAATGGCTGAGCCATTTCTCCAGCCCCATTTAAGCTTTCATGTCTTGCTAACAATTAGATTTTCTATGTACAATAAACAAATAGCCTGCAACAAGCTATAGTTAGTTTAAAACATATTTACCAGACACAACAGCTTTAAGAAATGCATGTGATCTGTCCCAGTTAGTGACTGCCAGGAATTCCAGGAGAGACAACATCGTCCTTGCTAAGTGACATGGGTGCAGTGCTGTGTCAGTTTAAGTGTTCAGTACCTTTCAAACTGCATGCTCTGTGGACACAAACGTAGACTTCCCCAGCTTCTGTTGCTGTGCCTAGCATCCTGTAACAGAGGACGCACTCAGTGCTTGTCAGCTAGACAAACGAGTGAGACCTCCTTCCTTAATAAAGTTCATCTCCAAAAGTCCTTGAACTTGACCGTCTCAGCCATTTCACACTTCATCCATAGGCTGCTCCGCCCTAAGTGGGTAGCTGTCTCTTCCTGGCTTTCTGCTGTTTGTCTTATCTGGATGGGAACGTTATGCCTTCTGGTTTTGCGGGACTGCTTTAGACTGAGATTTGTGTCAGCCGGAGGGGCATCTTGCTACACATTAAAGTTCTCACCAATTGTATTTAAGTCCAAGTGATCCCCTGCCCAATTCTGGGTGTGCCAGACTACGTCACCGGCGGGGGGGGGGGGCTGCAAAGTTTGTCTTAGGCAGGGAGTAAGGAGGTGGCCCTCCTCCCAGTTCATTTCAAAGCAAGAGCCCTGGCTTTATAAAGGGCGCCTACCCAGCCTCGTATTATTTAGCAACTCCATGAGCTGGCAGTGATGGTTGCAGCACAGGAGGCGTGAGGTAGCATGACCACACTTCACTGTATTTGCTAAGACATGCAGCATTCTAAAGTTTAGCATTGGAGACCCTTAGGGGACATTAAGATGTGAGAGAATGCTTTTTCACAGGGGCTAGGAGTGAAACACCTTTTAAAGTTTTCTCTTATGACATTTTTTTAAATGGAGCTGAGCATCAGACCAAGGGCCTTGTATACATTAGGTAATTGCTCTGTCAGAGCTACTCCCAGAGCGCTCACAATTTTATAATCAGAAAAGTTCTTTTTTTGTTGGCTTTCTTCCTTCTCCCCCCCCCCCCCGCGCCTCCCGTGTTCCTCTATGTATCCCTGACTGTCCTGGAACTCCCTATGTAGACCAGGCTAGCCACCAATTCAGGTTTCTTCCTACCTCTGCATCCTGAGTGCTGTCATTAAAGGTGTGTACCACCACCACGCAGACAGAAAAGTTTTCTAAAAGCATAAAACTACAATGGATGAATGTCAGAATTAGGCTGAGTGAAAGGGGCAGATTAAAAAAAGACGTCACCTTCACCAAGCTAGTGACACATGCCTTTAATCCCAGCACTAGGAAGGCAGAGGCAGATGGACCTCCATGAGTTCGAGGCCAGCCTGGTCTACAAAGAGAGTTCCAGGACAGCCAGAGCTATTACACAGAGAAACCCTGTCTCTAAAAACAAAAACAAAGGCTATTCGTGTGATGGCAAAGTGAGTGCCATTTTTTGGTAGGTGGGGCAGAGATGATGGCGAGGAAAAAAATGGGATGGAGCAGTAATGTTGACATTGTGACCTGCACTGCTCTGCCAGCAGGGGGCACATTCTGTCAAGGAGCTGACACAGTAGCGGGGCTCTGGGTGTGAACTGGCGCCAGCAGGCTCCTTTGCTGGAGAGCCAGTGCTGTCAAACAGCTCCCACGTGGTGAGCACAGAGCCTTTATCTCATTGGTGCCACCTGCCAAGGCAGGAAAGGAACGCCTGGCCATTTGGAGAGAGCTGGATGGTGATACAATGACCACTATAAATGTGAGCCGGGCTGGCTAGGGGTGGCCAGGGAAGGACAAAGGCAACTGCAGGGTAAGAGGGGTCACCTTCTAAGATGGAGAAGTTCAAGGCTGCGATGTTGCTGGGGAGTGTTGGCGATGCACTGGGCTATGGAAACGTGTGCAGAGAGAACAGTGTTTTAGGTTCAATCCAAGAGGAGCTGCATAAGACCGGCGGACTGGACAGCCTCGTGCTCTCGCCCAGAAAGTGGCCAGTGAGTGACAACACCATCATGCACATGGCAACCGCTGAGGCCCTCACCACAGGTAGGACTGGCTGGCATACATTCCACGTGTGTTGGGGTAGAAAGGCTGGTGCACGGCTGCCTGTGTTGATAGCAAAACAGTACCAGAACCTCAGGTGGTGCGGCGGCGCCCTGTTACCTGACACTGCGCTGAAGGTGGTGGTTTAATATTCACCCAAGCCCGGGGGCCTGATGGGAAGCAGCTCGCATTTCTCCTGTGTGGCTTTGGGGGTTGGGGGGGGGGAAGGACAGCAGATAATTAAGCTCCAGATTCTAAACTTTGGCTTATTTCTGCTGCTGCCCAAGCAAGCCCTGGGATCTGCTCCGGTGGGATAAGGTGCAGCACAGGTTCTCAGTGCAGAGGACAAGGCGTCTTGTTCTAAGTCTGTTCCAGAAGAGTGCGGCATCCGGCTTCAACTTTGGACCCACTGAGATAGCACTGTGTTGGGGTGGCACCTCAGCTCCAAATAACTAAGGCTGAACTATCTGTATGAGCGATTCGACTTGGGCATTGCTTACGAGTAAATAAGAGTTTTGGACACAGGAGAATAAAGTTAGTCTGTTCACTAAGGAGGAGGCCAGTGCCAAGATCAAGTGTCACATGGATCTCAGAGGCATATACAGACACCCCATGTCTCTCCTAGACGCCATGTGTCTTCCTGCAGGTCTAATATTGCCATCGCTGCAAAATTAGGACCTGAGGGCAGCAACTGAGCCAATAGGTGTCACTTATGCATTCCTCATTCCGTTCATCTGTTGTGAACGTGCTCAGCTTAGTTCTGCGCTCACTGTATAGGAATGCCACCAATGTCATGTCCCGAAATAGAGTTGAAGCACACTGATAAGATATGGTGTCCCAGCTTGTTAAAAACGGTGAAGTATCTTTCTGGGTGTACACAACTATGGAATCCAAGTATTTATGGATTCTGCCATTGTTGTATATGAATATAATTAACTAGCCCCTAAATAACTAGGAAAAATAAAGCTCACAGGTAAGGTACAGTGCCACACTTTGGGAAATGGTGAATCATCTTTTCAAGTTTCAGAAATTATGAGTTCCAAGTATTTATTTCTTCTGATTTTTTTAGGCATACTTATATGTGCCTTTGTGGCCAATAGTATAGCTCAGAGCCCACCACAGTGCACAGCCTCTGGAGAACATGACATTTGAAACAAAATGGCAGTCGGTACTTATTCTTTTTTTTTTTTTTTTTAGATTTATTTATTTTGTATACATTGTTTTCTGCTTGTAGGCCGGAAGAGGGCATCAGGTTACGTTATAGATGGTTGTGACTCACCATGTGGTTGCTGGGACTTGAACTCAGGACCTTTGGAAGAGCAGGAGGTGCTCTTAACCGCTGAGCCATCTCTCCTGCCCCAGTACTTATTCTTGATGTTTGCTTCCTTGAGGCTGCATATATGCCAGTGCACAGCTAAGTGTCATAAAGGGCCTTGTGTGTGCCTATTTCTGCTGGGTGCTCTGTGAGTGCAGACTGCTAGGCATGTGTCTGGTTCTGGGGTTTCCTTGGTGAGCCCCTGCCAAGAAAGGTCCTGTGTAATGACACCGTGTGCTTGGGCTTAGATCAGTGGACAGCAGTCCATTCAAGAGGGGGTATGTGCATTTAGGTTTGGGTGCAGCGTTGGGCCTTTTTGATTTTGTATTTAGGGGGAAAAGTGAGTTCCCTGCCAGTCACTAGGTTAACCAAGCATCGGTTGCTATGCTGTGCCCTGTCATAGCCTCTCACTGTAGCTCATGAAAAAATACTCATTGACCACCCGTTTTGGTGAGCCTCTAGACACATGGTTCTCAGTCTGTGGGTTGAGACCCCTCTGGAAATGACCCTCTCATCGGGGTCACCTAAAACCATCAGAAAACACAGATGTTTACATTATAATTCACAAAAGTAGCAAAATCACAGTTACGAGGTAACAATGAAATAGTTTTATGGTTGGGGGCCACCACACCATGAGGAACTGTATTCAAGGTCACAGCGTTAGGAAAGTTGAGAACCGCTGTCCTAAACACTAAGCATGTTTCATCTGCTCGCTCTAAGCCAAGGCTCTATCTTTAAACAGCCCAGGTCTTAACAGCTGTAGTCCCCTATAGGGGGCCTTGGAGACATGTCACCAATGGGAGGCACAGCTCCTTGCAGCAAATGCACATAAGGAGCTGTCCTACCTGCCTTACGTGCACCATTCCAAGACCATGTCACCGTCACATTCTGAAGGGTGGCTTTAGTGTTTCCATGGGGTGGCTGAGTGACTCACTCAGTGCTCTGCAGCCATGTGACAGCACATCCAGGCAACCTGGCCACGGGCTGTGTTCTTATGTCCCCTGTCTCTTGCCCAAGGTCAAGGTGGCCCCAGGATTATTTGCTGTGGTGTTTGGATGCTCTATAGCCTGCTCCCTGGACTGGAACCACTCTTGGCAACTGTCACCCATGATTCCATCACCCAGTAATGGCTATGTGGTCCATAAGCCACAGCTCATTCAGGGCCAGCATGTGGCGTTCAGGACGCAAGAACAGAAACAAGGACAGGGCCTGGTCTGACGATCTACAAGACATGTCAGTAGTGAGGCTGCGCCTGGGACCTCACTCAGGAGTGCAACGACAAAGGAAGCTTCATCTTGTTGCTGGGCAAGTGTCTAATGACCATGGGCTTTCCTACCACGCCTTGAGCATGGCTCATTTCAGTGCCATTTGGTCTGGGCTCAGGTACGAAGCTCCACATTCCTGTTGGCTGCTGCTGAGCCTAGGCAACTGGTGAGGTGCTCACATCCCTGTGCCTTAAAATCCTTGGGGCTGAGCTGGGCACTGGTAGTGCACCCCCTTTAATCCCAGCACTCAGAGAGGCAGAGCTAGGCTATCTCTGTGAGTTCGAGGCCTGGCTGGTCTACAAAGCAGGTCTAGGACAGCCAGTGCTCCACAGAGAGACCCTGTCTCAAAAAACCATAAAACAAACAAACAAAAGCCTCTTGGAGCTGTGGGGAGTCAAGCAGGCTGGGGTCCCTGCCTCTGGAGGGTAAACGGTCTGGCTGACTATTGACTGTCAGAGGCAGGAGAGGGCTGGCAGGAAATGCCTCAGTGCTCAGCCTGAAGGGGACTTGAGACCAGCAGAAAAAGGGTGGTGCCAGAGCTGCCCCTTGTCCCTCAGGGGTTAGAGTTAGGGTCGAGTTGGAGCAGACACACAGGTCGGAGCTAGGATGAGTGAGAGCGGATGCAAACTGTGCTGGCTAGTTTTTCTAAAGTGACTTATTCTTTAGGAGGACGGACCAGGGAGGTAGAGAGAGACAGAGTGGTCGAAAGGGTCAGCAGATCAGGCGGGCTTGTTGCTTGTTTACATCCCAACCTAAAAGGACGAGGACTGAGGCTGCTGGGTTTTCTATGGACCTTTTACTTGAAAAAAGCTTTGTTTCAGTTGGAGGCAGAGATTTGTGGTATCTGATCTTATAATAATTGTTTTAGAGGGCTTGGGGAGGCCTGTGCTGCCAGGACAGAGGAAGAAACTGCCGTCTGTAAGCAGATAGCACCTGTAAACCAGTGCCAGATGCCAGAGCTCAGCAACAGCCTGGCCTTGTGCTCAGGCCCCACCTCCCAGCAGGGGTTCACAGGCAGACACAGCTAATTTTATTCCTGTCCGGTTGCCACAAGAAGCCTGGCCTAGACATAAGGCGCTCCCTCCTCCAAAAAAAAAAAAAAAAAAAACGTTCCCCCTATCGTTTCTCCTGACCCAGTTCATAGCTAGGCATGAGGCCAGAGGGGAGAAGGTAGGCTTGCCTCTTCTAGGCACCCAGAGGGCAGGGCAGGAGAAGGGCGCTTTCCCCAGGAGCTCACAAAGGCTTGGTCCCCATTAGGGAAGCAGTTCTGTCAATCACGTCATTCCACTTGGCAACAAGGGACTCTTTGACCTGCCCCTCTCTGCAGCAGGTAGTCACCAGGCTCTGGACCTCACTGACTGTGCATATGTGACCTTTGTCCACCAAGCTGCGGATTAATTTAGTGACCAAAAATCTCTGGCTTTGCCATCAAAAACCCATCATAAAACGATGGCTGCTCTAGAGCATGTGAGGGAGAGGTGGGCCATGCACTGTGCTGGCCAAGGGGAGGTGTGCTGTATGGACTAGCTCTTTCCATCCCCTTTGCCCCATGATCTTCAAGGATGCAGCCCATTCCGTTCCCCGAATGCATTTCATTGGACCAAGGGCACATTTGGCAACAGCAGCCGTTCAGAACCTGGGCTTCCCAAGGTGGTGGGTGGGAGCTGGCACTCAGAGGAATCACCCTGTGCGGTGGGCGTACCCTAGACTCTCAGGACACCAGAATAGGAGGACTGCAAGCTGAAGGTCTAACTTCAGCCAGCCAGCAGGGAAGCCACCAAACTTCCTTCTCTTCCCCATCGATGGGGCCTATTCCCACACGCACCGCCTCACATGTGTGCTGTCCTCACTGACATCTGTCCCCTGCCCCTTCCTCCACAGACTACTGGTGCCTAGATGACCTGTACCGTGAGATGGTAAAATGCTACGTGAGGCGGTGGAGAGACTTTCAGAACGTCGGCCAGACCCTTCTACTCTTGAGGGCTGCTCCCAGCTGAAGCCAGATAACTACCTCCTCGCCTGGCATACTCCCTTCAATGAAAAGGGTCGAACCTTTCCTATTCACAGAACTGCCATTAGGGGCCCCCCGCGGGGTTGGGGGTGCTGGCAGCCTGCCCTGATGCTCAGCTGCCAGCATCAGATCCTTTAGTGAGCATCCGCTTGCGGGCTTCCCTGCTTGCTTAAGAGTCTGTCAGAGATGCTGTCCGCAGGACATCAGGCTTCCCTCAGAAGGCTTCTTCTTAACTCCAGTTTCCTTTAAGGAATGTTTTCCACCGCCTTTCCTTAAGGCTTGTATTTAGCTAAGGAGAAGTGCAGTCTGTGTTCACACCTCCAGTGTTCTATGCTGAGTCCTCTAGGTGGCCCAGGCTCCAAGCCGTAGAGCCTCTCTTCCTCTTGTGCCGGGCCTGTCTCCTGGTACCTTTCTTTATAATACTGTATTTACTCAGAAGGGAGCAGAGTGGACACGGGCGGGCGCCACAGCTGTCAGCTCCCTCCCCAGCCCCATCAATCTGGGGACCTGGGCTCACTCTTCCCAAACAGAAGAGAAAGTAGCTACCGCCTAGGGTGTCTCTGAACTGAAGGGCACAAGAGCAGCTGAGCTGTGGCGGGACCAGGTCAGACTCTCTGATATCCAAGAGAGGCCAAGAAAGAACAACCCAGGTACAATAGAAGGCACAGTGCGAGAGGTGTAGATTTTACCAGCAGGGGAGATGTTTAACAGATAAATGTGTCACTACCAAGAATAGCAGTTTAAGCAGGTACAGCAGGACTACTGTTCTATTTTCATTTCTGCTACCATGATAAAATACTCTAGCTAATGCTGGGCGGTTGTGGTGGTGCATGCCTTTAATCCAGCACTCAGCAGGCAGAGGCAGGCAGATCTCTGAGTTCGAGGCCAGCCTGGTCTACAGAATGAGTTCCAGGATAGCCAAGGCTACACAGAGAAACCCTGTCTTGAAAACCCAAAATAATGATGATGATGACAACACCACCCTGGCTAAAAGCAATTTAGAGGGAGGGGAAGTTATTTATTTATTATGGCTCTAGGTTACAGACCATTGTTATGGAGAACTCAAGGCAAGAACTTCAACCAGCAGGTCACATCACATCCACAGTGGAGAACAAAGAGAAATGAACGCATGCTCGGTCACTTGCTTGCTTGCTTGCGCTCAGTTTGATTTCTCCAGCATTAAATGTTCAGGACCCTCTGACTAGGAATGGTGCTACCCACAGTGGACTGGGGCTTCTTACATCACTTAACTTAATTAAGATGCCTATCCCCCCCCCCCCCCCGACACAGAGATGCCCATACACCAACCCAATGTAGACAGTCCTTCGTTGAGACTCTTTCTAGGTTATTCTAGATTGTGTCACATTGACAATGGAAACTGGCCATCACAGCTACCAAGAAGGCCTTAGGGCCATCACTGTGGTGACATACAGAGCTTCCTGCTAGGCAAGGCAAAAGCGATACAGACCCTTGATGGCGAAATCCAGGATTATATGGCAAAATTATTTAATGAAAATACCTTTTGATCTGACATCCTAGTTCTAAAGTCTTAAAGACCCACATGACAACATACTAAAGCAAATGCACAGAAACATGCATGAGGATGACACACGACAACATACTAAGCAAACATGCAAAAACATGCACAAAGATGACTTTCACATCATCATTGTATTAGCAAAAGGCTGGAAGCAGCTTGGTGTTCCTCAGTAAGAGGTTGGGAATGTTAATTATATAATCCATATGGCAGAATGCTAAGTAGCTATTTGAAAGAATAGAGTAGACCCGTGTGTCAAGATGTAAAAACTCTATGCTGTATATTGGTGGGGAAAAAAGCAAGATTCCAACTTCCTCTACAGCTACATCTATGGAAAGGATGTGCATGGGAGGGAGATCATGGAGTGTGCATACAGGAAAGTGCTCCAAGAACAGCCCAGAGCCTTCATGGCAGAAATAAATAATATTAGTGCTTTGATGCTTGAAAGTGCAGCACATACATGAAGTGCCCAAGGAGGCCAGAAGAGGACACATGCCAGTTATAACTTAATGACACTGGGGTTTTTTTGTTTGTTTGTTTTTGGTTTTGTTTTTGTTTTGTTGTTTTGTTTTGTTAGGACAGAGTTTCTCTATGTAGCCCTGGCTGTCCTAGACTCGCTTTGTAGACCAGGCTGGCCTCAAACTCACAGCAATCCGCCTGCCTCTGCCTCCCGAGTGCTGGGATTAAAGGCATGCGCCCACCACGCTTGGCTCTAATGACACCTTTTTAAAGAGAAAATTGCCAGAAAAGGTAGCTACATAATAAGACTCTGTTTCCAAAAAAGGAAGGAAAAGAAAAGCGAGGTGGTGGTGGGGGCCGGGGGGGGGGGGGAAGCCGGCACATCTGACTCGATGCTGTTTCTGCCCCAGTAGAGGTACATTGTGAGACTGTCCGTTCTCAGGGGCTAACTAACTCCACTTTCTTGCAACCCGCCCCACAGATCTCTTTCCTCCTGTCCAGGATTTGGGTGGCTTATTCATTGTTCACTCACCCAATGATATTCTAATGATGGGTTGTTACATAAGCTTCATACTTCAGACATGAGTGCCAGACTCCCACAGGTTACGGAGGCAATCTGAATCCAGGCGTCTATCCTCCCTGTAGGGTCAGGATTTGGCGCTGCCACTAAGCAATGTGCATTGGAATGCGGTACTGGAAGCCAGAGCGGCTGGAGACCCTCATTGAAGTCAGCATTGAGTGTGGGAGAATGACCCACAACCATCCCACAGGTAAAGTGGTGCTGGGCGGGTGCAGGTCCTGTGCGGCTCGTGTTCTACTTGGAAACAGAGTCGGTGTTAAGTGTGGTTATGTTGAAGAAGCATGCAAGGGGGAAAGTTCTCACTGTTGAAATATCATTCTTGTCAGAACAAAAGAAAAGAGAGGTATAGCTCGTGAGGGGAAACTGGGCTGCAGGCTAATGAGGGGTTAGAGTCAGGTCTGTCAGCAGATGCCCTTCTTCTTGGCCTGGCCTAAGCTGCTTAGTCTCTGTGTCCTTTAGCATTTCTGAAGAGGTGCCTTGCCTCTTAAACAGAGGGAAAGGCGAACTCACAGCTCTGAGGGTGGTCTGTATGGACTCAGAAAGCCACTGGCCCGGGTAACAGAGCTACACCTCTCTCCCTGCTGCCCTCCAGGATTCCTTGGGTCTCTGTGCACTGCCCTGTTTGCCTCTTATGCAATCCAGGGAAAGCCACTTGTACAGTGGGGAAGAGAGATGCTGAAGGTGGTCCCACTGGCTGAGGAGTACTGCAGGAAGACCATCCGGCACATGGCAGGTGAGCCTGACATCTTCCTGCCCCAGTGCTTTCTGCTCCCCAAAGCACGTGTGCTGCCATTCCCACTCAAGTCCCGCACCTGCCGCCCAGCGGCTACAGGTGCGTTCATCCAAAGTCAGTGCCTAGAGAAGCCTTGACCCAGTGTGGGAAGAGCTGATGTCACAATGGTCCTCACCTGGCAGAGGGCAGGCACCTGCTTCTGGTGTCAAGAAGACCCTTTCCCCGGTATGCTGATGTCTTGGGATGCCCATACCCTCTGCATCTTCAAGCTGGCACCAAGTGTCTAGGGCAAATGAGAAGTGTATCTGCAGAGGAGTAGATCGCACCTACATTTCCCACGGCCCCACCCTAACCCATACTTGACCAAAGAGATGTAGCCTTTGCCGTGGCACACACTTCCATTTGTACCAAGATGGATGTCCCCATGCCGTATGTCCCCAGAGAACACTAAAGGCTTGTGCTCCCAACATTTTCATCTGACCTCATTAACCCTGAGCCTGCCAACCTTTTGGACATGGTCAGCCTGTTAATCAAACCTCCTGGGAGCGCCATGTCTTTAGGGTTCGGAACACAAGCAGCAAAGTATATCCTCCCCTCTCCCATTTGGCTCAAGTGTACTGTACAGTAGACATAGATACAGGAGCCCAAAGGCTGGACCAGAAAATTCAGGGCTCACTCCCCATGGAGTATAAGGAAGACGCTCCTACCCCACAGTCGTTCTCCACTCTAGGAGGGTGTGTGGATGGGGTGCAGGTGGATCCACCTGTTGTGCTGTGCACCTAAGGAGGACCTACACTCTAAAGGAGGCCACCCAGGGTGTCCTGAAAGAAAGGAGGTTGTGAGCACGGGGTCAGGGTTATGCCTTCCCCCAAGACAGCATGAAGCTGAGTGATTCCTGAGCAGTCCCAAGAGTCACATCAAGGTCACCACAGGATGTGGATGGGGAGTCATGTTCTAAAGGGTTCCAGAACATCTTTACCAGGACAAATAACACATAGGAGACCACCCACTTGGCCTCAGCACTAGAGGAAACTGGGCCTAAAGGATGGTGCCGGGCACTCTAGTTAGCGCATCTCTGAACTGTCCATCCTCCACCAACTTGACCTCCAGAGAATATTGATTTCATTTGCTTTTGCTTAGCTTAACCCATCGTCCTCTGGTTCCTCTGTCTCAAGTGGGCTAGATTAAGCCATCTTCCCCTAGTTCCTCTGTCTCACAGGGACTCAGATACCCCTGAAGGTCCCTCAATGCTACCCACGGTCAGTGGGCTGTTTCTCTCACCCAAGTAAGATCACTAGCTGCCCCCAGACTGGAAGACAGTTGCTATATAGAACTCACAGCACAACAGTCACATTGCTAAGGGACACCCAGGACTCCAGAGCCCACGAGGCTATTTTAAAAGGGTGCCATCCATGAGGGAACAGGGTTCACTGACAGACCATTTTGGAGGCTTTTCTGGGAGGTGACCCCTGAGGAACATTTCTTTATATCAGATTGATTTTAAGTTTGCTTAACCCAGACTTTAGGAGCTCCGTAGACACAGCACTTTGAATAGACCCTGAGCTCACCCAGCAAGAGCTATTTTGTAAACATCCCTGGACAGTGTCCCCTGGGGCCTCCCCAGGTTTGAGGGGCAGCTGAAAGAATCAGACATGCCTTGCAGGTCCTGGGCTCTGAGTGTGGAAATCTCCCTCCTGAGCTGCTGGCTACCCCACACAAGCCTTTGACCTTTACTGGTACTCAAGTGGGCAGTGTTTCAGCTTTGTGAAGCCTGGCATGTCCAGAAGCCGAATGTGCTAGTCCAAGAAGCTGTCCAGCACCTCCTGCTTCTCCTCTGCAGCCTCTTCCTGCCATCCTGTAGCCCTTTACCCTTCCTGCTCTGTTCTCTGCCCTCAGCTGTCCAGCCATAGGCAGAAGGCAGGTTCTAAATCTTTATCCTCCGCTATGTCCCCCGAAGCCTTACCAGCCCCTAAAGGCCAAGGCATTCCCCACCCTCTGTTGCCTCCAGGAGAGGACAGGCTGTGAGCCTCCTAGAGCAAGTGCCTCCCTTTCCTGCTGCTGACTGAACTCTCTAGACGGCTCGATCCCCTGTAAGATGAGTGGCTGCTGGCCACTGCCCAGTCGGTACCCTCCTCATCAGATGTACCAAGCGGGGATAGTTCAGCCCGCTAGGGGCTTGGGTTTCAACTTATCTGTAATAATAAAACATCTCCCCTTACTGTGCAGGTCCACATTTAAGTTAATCAGAATACAGAACTCCATTTTGGTTTGTTTTGGATTTCTGGGTTTCTTTGGTTTAGGTTTTTTTTTTTTTTTTTTTTTTTTTTTTCAGTATCTTATGCGTGCCAGGCAAGCACTCTTAACCTTTAGCTGCATTTTTTCATTAATTAACATTCTAGGCTCCTAACCACCCTGTAACCACGGTCTGCTTTAAAGGACAGTTAAATAACTCTGGTTCTGTGTTGCTTCCTCCCCATATTCCGTGCCACTGCTGGAGGCAGCCGTGCTGTCAGGGCTGCTCATTTTTGGCACAGATGATACTCCACCCCGACACCTGCAGCGGGGGAGGGCACTGTCCAAATCCCTCATCCCCATGGCCACCGTCACCAGCCACCAGCAGCCCACCTGCCCTCTGCTTGCCTCTAGAGTACCAGGAACACTGGTTTTACTTCGAAGCAAAGTGGCAGTTTTACCTGGAGGAAAGAAAAATCAGTGAAGACAGAGAGGACAAAGCCACCTTCCCTGACAACTACGATGCAGAGGAGAGAGACAAGGTGAGTCTAGCCCCAGCCCTGGGGGCGTGCCGGTACTCTGTGAAGGAACTTGGCTGGGACACAGTGAGTGAGTGAACAATACTGGCGGGGGTGGCCAGCAGCCACAGGGACAGACTTGGATCTTCTGCCACGCACACACTGACCCACACTTCTCTTCAGACCTACAAGAAGTGGAGCTCGGAAGGCCGAGGGGGACGGCGCGGCCATGATGCCCCCATGATAGCCTACGATGCTCTCCTTGCTGCAGGGAGCAACTGGACGGAGCTGTGCCAGCGGGCCATGTTCATGGAGGTAAGATGTCCTCCTCTGGGGTGGATACTTCCAGAAGGTACTAACCTGTGCCCTGAAGCACTTCTAGGTATTTAGGGTCCACTGATAGGGGTTTAGCCACAGAGCCAGAACACACACTCTGGGCACACTCTGCAGTCTCTGATTGCAGTACATATACTGGTCCCCTAGGCAACAGATACAGTTGCAGTAACCTACTTTGATGTGGCTCACAAGCCTGCCGACCTCACATGTGACCACTGTCAGGACAGTGGCCGAGTGTAGGGATGCTTCTCTTTCCATCTGCTCACTCCCAGCTGGCAGGTCTCCCTCAACCCGACTACCCAGGTGTACCCATCCTGCGGTTCTGTAGCCTGTACAAAGCCATGTTCCTGGGTCTGGGTGAAGTGCTTCTCCTCCTGAGGCTATTGTGCCTCAGTGGCCCCCACACATTGGGCTTACTAAATGTGAGACAAGTGGTGAGAATAGCTGCCTACCTTCCAGCCTGTGCAGAACTCCACAAAGACAGGTGTGTGGGGGATGGGTGACAGAGCATGGCTCAGCAGGTAAAAACAATGTAACCAAGCCTGATTTATTATGCAGAGTGCTCTGCCTGCATGTACACCTGCAGCCCAGAAAAAGGGCATCAGATCACATTACAGATGGTTGTGAGCCCACCATGTGTTTGCTGAGAATTGAACTCAGGACCTCTGGAAGAGCAGTCGGTGCCCTAACCTCTGAGCCATCTCCGCCTGTAAACCAAGCCTGATACCTGAGTTTATTCCGGGACGTGGTAGAAGGAAAGAACAACTTCACACAGGCACTATGGCACATGTGCACACTCGAGTACACACAATAAGTAAATGTACTAGAACCTTGTAGGCTGGGGGTCTGGTGAAGCTCAGTTGGAGTATTTGCCTAACATGCACTAAGAACCTCATAAACTGCCTGTGAGGAGGCTCATGCCCATATTCCCAGCACTAGGGGGGTAGAGTTCAAGAACCACCCTGGGCTGCAAAAGACCCTGACTCAAAAAACAAACTGCGGTGGAGAGAGAGGCCATCGGTTAAGTGTACTTGCTGCTCCTGGAGCCGACTTGAGTTCAGTTTCCAGCGTCATATAGTAACTCACAACCATCACTAATCCTAATTCCAGGGGCTTTTTTTTTTTAACCTCTTCTGGTCTCCATCTGCAACACACACACACACACACAAACACACACACACACACACACACACACACACACACACACACACACGGTGCCCATACATCATGCAGCCAAAGCACTCAAACATAAAATAAAAAATAAGTTTTAAAAGAAGAGCAACCAAACAAAGGTAGGCTGTGGTTGGCTTTAGTGCGAACCAGAGATGGAAAGGTAGTGAGTGCAGGACCGTCAGAAATGGAGAGCAGCCAGAGCCGGGTGCAGTGGCGCATGCCCGTAAATGCAGCACTCAGGGAGGCAGAAGTGGGCAGGTCACTGTGAGTTTGAGGCCAGCCCGACTACAAAGTGAGTCCAAGGACAGCCAAGACTACACAGAGAAACCCTGTCTCAAAAAACCAAAAAAGAAAAAAGAAAAGAAAGAAATAGAGAGCATCCCAATCGGTCTGCATATTCAATTATGGACAATTTTATGAGTTTTATGGGTAAGTAGCATATTTATGGAGGAAGGTAACTTTTCTCCTCCCAGCCATGATGGGCCAGATTCCCATAATCCACTAGAAAAGTCCAAAAAGGATGGATGAAAATCACGGTGTAATGAAGCCAATCGCACATGTGTGACAACTGGGCATGTGCGCTGGCACCCAAGTCTCTGGTAGAGGAACAACTTAAGGCAGCGTCAAGCACGCCTGACCATAAAGGGGTTCTGACCGTCAGGAGACACAGCTGCCCCATGCTGATGCACTTCCTTGATCACCTCACACATACCTCCTTTATGAGAGCGCTCGAAGTCCAAAGATGGATCCCATGGCCGTCTGTCAGTTGACAAACCTGAGGCTCTGTTATAAAAGCTGAAGCCAGGCTTTTTCAGGTGTTCAGGCTGTACCAACAGGACCAGGGCTCCGACTGTCTTTAGGACTCCATCTTTCACCCCTGCCCACCACTCACGTCTACCTCTACCTGCTACCTAACGCCCAGGTGTCACCTTAAATAGGGGAATAGAGAGAAAAACACCTGTACAGCAGGCACGGGTCTTGTGCTTAGAACTGTGACTGCCCTGGTAGCTGGCAGCCCAGAGGCGGCTCTGTTTGTTTTGAGACAGGGTACAGTGGTGTAACCCTGGTTGGCCTGGTGTTCACTTTCTAGCCAGGCAGAACTCGGTGTCATGTCAGTAACCCCACCTCAACATCCTGGTTGCTAGGATCACAGCTTGTCTGTCACTGTGCCTGTCTCCTCCAGGGTCATCTCAGAGGTATGGAGGACACAGGCTTAGTCAGTGGGGAGCCCCCCACCCAGGACACATTCATGTTTGCTGTTTCAGGTGAGAGCGGGGCCACCGGGACCATCGCGGGCTCCCTATTCGGGTTGCTGCACGGCCTGGACACTGTTCCACGGGGCTTGTACCAGGAACTGGAGCACAAAGGAAGACTAGAGGATCTGGGCACAGCCCTGCACCGCCTGTCCACAGAAGAAAAGTAAAGTGTTTCCGCCATTTTTCCCTCCCAGAGGGCACCCCGTAACGTCCACACTCAGGCATTAGTGCCTCCCCTAGGAGAGGGTACAGGGGTGCAGTTTCCACATAAGGAACACCCTCCTCGTGAGCTGTGATTCAGTTGTGACTTTCCCCTCCAATACCAAACCTGTTGCTATATAAAACACATTGTCCTAGAAAATCTTTTTCCTCACCCTCACTGAGGCCTTGTGCTTGCCGCACCCGAACTCCAGCTGCTGCTTGTTTACTTGCTCAAACAAACACTAACAGCTGTGGCTCTCCATTTGCGAGCCTTCCTCAGTCTTTCTGCCTCCTAGCTGTATATTTCTTACCGGCTACCCTGCTGGCACACTGTGGGGCGGGGCATCTCTCTCTCTCTCTCTCTCTCTCTCTCTCTCTCTCTCTCTCTCTCTCTCTCTCTCTCTCTCTCTCTCTGCAGTCAGATGTGTTCATGCCTCATAGTAGAGATGGTTGGTGGCTTCAAGAGGAACCCAAAGCAGTCATTTAACCTCCTCACCATGTTTTGGTCACTAAGCCTTTACTGGGATCTTTCTGAGCATCGAGAAGCCAGGCAGCAGATGATTTTCTGTGTCACACGCTGTGCTTTCCTTTTGGTAGTTAGATGGACCCGGTTATGAGGAAGCCGTTAGCCATGGTGTCCTATTCTGTGGGATTTCCCAAGTAGGGGTTAGCTGGGAGTATGGGAAGGCAGATACATGCTCCTGCTTCAACTATGGCTTTTTGACACAGGTTTTCTTCAGTTGGTAACAAGCATGAACTCAGCCACCATTGGCAACAGATGGCTGGCGTTGTGCCCAGGCAGCACAGCTGGGCCTGTCATGTTGGTGCTGTGTTCTTTGCTGAGAGGAGCCAACACTGTCTGCAGCAGGAAGCTGGTGGGGGTCCCTTGAAGCTCTGATACAGTGGGGACTAGGGCAGGAAGCTCCACTTGTGGGAACCTGCACAGCCTGTGGGATGTAAACTCTCCCAGGGCCTCCCCTGCTTCTGAGGGATGGTCAAATGGGAGAAGGGGATGCCTCTTCTCCCTTGGGATAGATGTCTAAATAGATGGCCGGGCAAATGGCTGCAGACTTTATAAGCAAGGGTCACCAACACCGGCTTGGGGATGTGTCGGGACGTCCTGAAGCTGCCTTGTCCCAGGTCCCGCTCTTATCCTTGGTCTAGGGAACGATCCTGTGTTTACAGGGATGCAGGCCAGGCCTGTCTTGGGGCAGAGTTGTTGGTTTTGAGAATACCTGGCTTCCATTTGTAGAGGAGTGTAGTCACATTGTGGAGGGGTCTGTGACACTCAACACTGAGCAGGGGCGAGCACGTGTGTGCATGCGTGTGCGTGAGATGGATACAAGGAAAGTCTCCCATCATTGTACATTTCTATCTGCTACACAAGGAGCCCAGAGGAATGGATGTGACGTAATGGAGAATTCTCTCAGGAAAATGAAACTAGCCGGAAGTAGACATGTTTGAAGTTCCCTAGGACAAATACAATGCTTAGCGTTTTGAAGAGTGTCCTCCTATGTCACTGGTGGCCTTGCCCAAGAGTGGCCTTTCCTGTCTCTGTCCTTGATGCACAAGCAGAGATGCCCCCATAAGCAGCATGGTATGGTAGGGCTAGGACAGAAGCCGGCACGGGTTCCATTGTACTCTGCTAGTGGTTTTGGGAGATTAAACTCCTCTCATGTAAGAATCAGTAATGTACAAAGTAATTATGAAATTAGCAAGCATAAGATAAGGTGCAATTCACCAATGTTATACAAGTTCCCCCCCCCCACCCCCATTTCATTTTCCTATGACAGAGAAGTGCAACACTGAAAGGAAAAGGGAGGCCCTGGGTAACGAGAGGGGCCCAGGATCTTCCGCGTTAGACGTGTAGTGCTCACTGGCTCTGTGGGGATTACAGCCGTAATGTGCACACACGGCTTCAGGATTCAGGTGCTGCTGGGTACAGGCATATAGGAAACCCGATCTCCCCAAATTCACCTGCGCTCACACACTGGGCCCAACACACAGGACACAGTCCACTTCTTATGCATCCTGCCAGAATTATTTTCAATATCAACTGTCAGTGTTGCCCGTAGGCACGACGTGCTTGCACATGTGTGCTGTGTACACATGGTTTCTTTCATACATAAGATCATAGTTGCTGTACATGTATATGTTGTCTTTTGTTTTTTTCCACTAACACGGCTTACCAATCCATCATCCTGCATTAGTCTGCATGTGTGTGTAAGAGTGTACATATACACACACTAACTAGTAGTCCATGGTACGTGTGTGTGTGTAGTTCATATACCCAGACCCTTAACCGAATTTTAGATAAATGTGGGGGGTTTGTTGTTGTTGTTATGAATTTGATTTTTTATTTGTTTTTGTAGGGTTTTTTGTTTTGTTTTTGATAAGAAAGGGTCTCTAGCCTGGCATGGTCACTTTGTAGACCAGGCTGGTCTCAAACTCAGAGATCTGTCTGCTTCTGCCTCCCTGAGTGCTGGGATTGCAGGTGTGCCCCATCACACATGGTTGTATAACAAAGCGAGTCCAGGGCAGCCAAGGCTGTTACACAGAGAAACCCTGTCTCAAAAAACCAAAATAAAAGAAGGGAGAGGGGAGAGTCTCCATATAGCCCTAGCCAAGAACTCATTATGTAGACCAGGCTGGCCTCATACTCACAGAGTCTGCCTGCTGCTGCCTCCTAGGTCCTGGGACTAAAGGTATATATCACCAGGCTTAGTTAAATTGCTCGTTTTCTTATTTTGTTCTGTGGGGATAGGATGTCACTGTGTAGCCTGGGGTGGCCTCAGACTCATGATCCTTCACACGCACTCAGCCTTCCCGGTGCTGGCGCTACAGGCTTGCTCTACCACACCAAGCTGACTTCCACATCTCCTGTGCAAACAAATCAGTCTCTACCAATAGCACAGCAAAGCTGTGTTTCATCGGAGGACATTTATTTTGCTTTCCTAGTTTTGAAGTTGTGGTGCAGGCAATATTCTATTGCCCCCTATTTTAATTGGTGGAACGAGGGGCAAGCTACAGTGTATAAACATTATACCTGGGACTAAGGGAAGGTCGTATGTCCTGCCTCAACACAAGGACACTACATCTGTTCATTCGATTTTGGAGGGAGCCAGTGCTTCTTATTCCTAGGTGACAAACTGGGGTGACTTACAGGAAAGTGTGGGTCATTGGTGCAACCTTCTGCACCCATTTTCTTTCCAAATCAACTGGTAGGCATCCTCTGTGGGTCTAGAGGCACAGACATGTAAGCGGAATCTGGGGTGCAGACTGAGAAGCTGATAGCTTCTGGAGAAAGCGATCTCAGGAAAGATCTGGACTCCAGTGTGTTCTCAAGAATGTGTGTGAGCTAGTGTCATGGTCCCCTGCAAGGAGCCATGTTCCCAGAAGAGGAGTATGTATTATGTGGACAAGGCTGGCCAGGAGACACAGGGTTTTGGGATTCAGGCTAGTTTAGATGAATTAACCTAAATGAGAGACAGAGACAGAGAGGCAGAGAGCAGAGACATAGAAAGAGAACACAGTAAAGATGGATCCCAAAGCCAAGGCCTTACATCTGCCAGACAAGTGTTCCATTAAGCCGAGGGTCTTTCATTTCTATTTTAAATTGTTTTTCCAAAGTGTTCACATCTGGAAGCCAGATAAGAGGTGGGTGTTATAGATGCCATCCCCTTCTGACAGTTGGAGGGAGTAAGTCGGCTAGACAAGAGAGACCCCTCAGAGAGGTCAACAGAATTAGGTTCCTAAGCTGGTTGCAGTGATACACACTTATAATGCCAGTACTGGGGAGGCAGAGGCAGGGGGATCACAAGTTTGAGGCCAGCCAGAGCTACATGCAAGACCCCACCTTGGAAGGAAAATAAAAATCACCACCAACAAACATTGTGAGCCAACTGGCAAAGCTTATTATAACACCAGGTACAAATGCTTCTGTGCTGCTTGCAGCCGGAGCTCAGCCAAACGCCGGTGAAGTTGCAAGGCTGTTTTGGCACCTGGCTTCCCCACCTCCTGCAGGCTGCAAGCATAGTACTACCAGCCTGTCCCATTGAGTGTGTCTTTCTATTAATGTAGGTTTTCTGTGAGGTGGCTAGTATTGAAGAGCCTGTGTTGTGGGTGGGAAAGCAGGCATCTGGAGGCTAGGGTATCTCACTTGGGATGGAGTAGTCAGAGGAGTTTAAGTCCAGTGTCTGACAACAGACATCTTTTACTCTGCTCCCTGGTGCAGGCGGCCTCTGTGCCCTTCACAGCCCAGCCCACCTCGCCTCCCCCTTTCTGAAGTGTATGCCAAAAGCACGGGCCCGTGGGTCCGTGCATCTGTCTTGAATATGGATAGAAAACCAGCTCAAGGGCATGGGACAATACTGAAAATGTCCCAACTGATGTTCAGCTCAATTGTCTGATTACAATCTCTAGCAATTAAAATCCATCCCAAAGGTTCTGTTGAGTTGGAAATGTCTTTTAGGACACTGAGACTAGCATGGCCTCTCTATGTTAAAACTTCTGCTGAATAGATTTACTTTTCACTGTTAAGTAGAGATAAGTTGAGAGCATGCTCAGGGGATTGTGGTAAAGAATCTACACGGTACATGGTAAATAAGAGGCCAATGCTGTAGAAGGCACAGCCACCAGTGCCCTGACACTGGAACACTGGCTTTGTCCTGGGTTCTGTGCTAAGCTCACCGCAGACAGGTGGCCCCAAGACCACAACCCCTCGCGTGGCCCTTTGAACACCATCTTTGTGACCTTCTTGTCCTTCCATGACTCCCATGGAGGTGTCACTCAGGGTCACTACGCCCTCCCTTGGGCTTATGACTAGTAACCCTGGTGATGCCAACTTGGAGGGCATCCATCTCCACAAACCACCCCCAGTGCTCACCCCCAAACCCCAGGGAAGCTCTGAAGCCACCTCTGTGGACCCATCTGTGACGTCAGCATCCCTGAATGCCACTTGTCACACCATGACTTATGTTCTTCCTTTCCTAGTTTGATTGTTTTCAAGTCCCTTCCTGCTCCATCTAGCCTTTCTTTCCTTCCTTTCTTCTTTTTGAGATAAGTTCTCAAACCCCAAACTGTCCTCAAAACTTCCAATCTTCCTACCCCCACCTCCCGAGCATGAGTGTCGCAGATGTGCACTGTCACAGCTGGCCTCAGGTAATTTCTAATGTGTTTTTAAAAGCCAAGTGTGGTTGGGCAGTGATACCACACCTTTAATCCCAGCACTTGGGAGACAGAGGCAGGACGATCTCCGTGAGTGTTGAGTTTGAGGCCAGCCTGCTTTACAGAGTGAGTTGCAGGACAGCCAGGGCTGTTGTGCATGCGTGTGAGTGCGCATGCACACAGACACACACACACCTGCCTTGAAAAAACTTTTTAAAAAGCCAAGCGTGGTGGATCGCACCTATGATTTCAGTTCTCGGGAGGTGAAGCCAGGAGGGTCACCACAAATGTGCAGCATAGTGAGTTTCCAGTCTAGCCTTGGCTACAAAGTCTGTCTCAAAAAAGAAAAAACTGCTCACACCTCCCGTATTCTTTCCAGCCAGTTTTACAGCTGCTGCTGCTGCTGCTGGGCCACAGTTGGCATGTTATTTTATCTCTCTCTTACTATATGCATTTGCATGCACCATAGACACAGAGACACAGTTGCAAAAACACACAGATACATAGAAACACAAAGATAGAGACACACACTTTTTTTTTCTGAATCAGTAAACAACAAACCACAAAACTTGTGTCCTCAGGGTTTTTGTCATTAATGTTTCTAGGTGATTTATTTGTGATAGGCGTTTCCATGAATTCTTTGATGAACGTGCCCTTTTCTCACCACTGTAAACCAGAAGGGTTGGCCTGGCTAGAATCCTATAGTCCTGTGTACTCGCACCCTCTGTGAAACACTGTTATTTTATGTTAGGCAACTTGCCAACTGCCTCACCATTATGCCACATCATCACACAGAGGTTGGAAACCTGCTCCTCCATGTCCACCTGCTCCTCCATGTCCACCTGCTCCTCCATGTCCACCTGCTCCTCCATGTCCACCTGCTCCTCCATGTCCACCTGCTCCTCCATGTCCACCTATGCCCTCCACTTGCTACAGGTACTGAAGAACAGCACGAGGGAGGAGCTGTCACCAGAGTAATAGTCCAAGAACCCTTTAGTCTTTCTCATATTTTAAGACACTGAAAAGTGCCCAACTCTTAGGCCGGGGTCAGCCCAGGCGATGGCTGTTGTCTGTCACTCACTGCCCAGATGACCAAATACTTCTCAGTCGTACCTATAGCCACACATGTTGAAACCAGGTGCCGTCAGGGACATCGGCCAAGGCAAGCAGCCATCACTCTTGAGACAGACACCCTCACTGTATCTGTAGCTGGGTCTTCTGGACCATTTGGAAAATACTTTTTCTCCTAGAAACATATTTTTCACCAGTCATCAGCCTAACATTGGATCTTGTGGTAACGTACTCAGAACCTCAACTTAAAAGACCCCATTATTTAAACCCAGTCTCCGTGGGCTGAGTGAAGCTCAGTAGTGGGGTACACACCTAGTATATATGAGGACCTGGCTAGGTTCCATCCCAAGAAAGGCCAGAAAGCAAAGGGCAATGTTACTTGTGAAAGTAAAAATGAACCTAGATTGTGTCTCTCCCTGTAACACTGACTTGGCAAGTGCATGCATGGAACCTCTGGGCAGGTTGCTGGCTGGGAAACCAGGCCCTTGAGACAGATGATTCCTGTTCTGCGGATGTCGGTCAGGCTGTGCACGTTGCCACAAGTCCCTATATCGGTGCCCCACTTGGACACTGAGCTGGCAATGCCACAAAGGGCTCCTGACCAATTGTGAGGATAGCCTGAGGGTCCCTGTCCTCAGGACCACCATGTCCTTGCAGGGTGGCAATGGGGACCTAGTGGAGGCCGATGAGGCAGCTGGGGTTTAGTCTGTGAGCTGAAGGAGGGGTTGAGGGATGGCAGGCAAAGGCCCCCTGAGCCAGGGAGGCCTGGTTCCCTGATAATCGTGGCTTTCGAGGAAAGGCTTCCAGAAAGAACAGCCATAAAAATAAAACATGGTGGTCAGTCAGCACATGTACTGATTACCCACCACGTGCTGAGCAGGGTGGGCAGGAAGACGCTGTGGCCCTTTGGCCTCAGTTTCAGGGTCAAGGATATGAGTTTTGGTTTGCTTTTCTGTTGCCGTCTTAAATACCATCACCAAAAATAGATTGAGGAGAAAAGGGTTAATTCCAGCTTACATTTTTGGGTCAGGAAGAACTCAAGGCAGGAGCCATGGAGGAAGCTGTTAACTGATGTGCCCACCAGGTAGTGCTCAGCTAGCTTCCTACATTACCCAAGACCACCTGCCCGAGGGTTGCACCTCCTACCATGGGCTGGACCCTCCTACATCAAGTATTAGTCAATAAAATACCCCACAATCATGCCCACAATCCGGTCTGACTGAAGCAGTCCCCCAGTGGAGACTTCCTCAGATAACTCTGGGCTACATCAACCTGATAGCTGAAGCTAACCAGGAGACAGATAAAACAAACCCATAGAAGTTCTAGCCTGATGGAGACATGTCCTCTTGTTGGGCACACAGCTTCCTGGTATGGATGGTTCATACTGAGGTACAAGAGGAGGCAAGGGGTAGGCAACTAGGTTGGTACAATGACGACAGGGCAGCTTCTGTCACTATAAAGGAAGTGAGTGCAAAGCCACCTGTAGGCAGGTGGAGAGAGTGGTCCCTCAGCTTGTTCTGTGGATTTGTACAAAATGGTAGCATCAGCCAGGTGATGGTGGTGCTTGCTTTTAATCCCAGCACTCAGAGAGGCAGAGGCAGGCAGATCTCTGTGAGTTCAAGGCCAGCTTGGTCTACAAAGTGAGTCCAGGACAGGCAAGGCTGCACAGAGAAACCCAGTCTTGAAAAACCAAAAAGGAAAAAAGAAGGAAGGAAGGAAGGAAGAAGGAAAGAAAGAGATGGTAGCATCATGGCTGCCAATTGATAGGGACCAGGACATGTTTTATAAATAACAATTTGCCATGGCCCCTGTGTGCCTGTAGTAGCAAGTAGCAGTGTGCTTCAGGGTGTGGCATGCTAACAGGCTAAGAGACGGGTCTGTCTGGCAGATCTTTGCAGCCAAGTTGAGCCCTGTTTGCTTGAGACCCCACTTCTCCTCCTACAAGAAAACTGAGGCAGAGGATGTTCAGAGCAGGGGCCCAGCAACCCTGGTATAGCCCCTGACTGTGGGACAGTCAAGCAAGGCCCTGCTGACTGACCGGAGCTGATGAGGAGCTGGACTAAGCCGAGGCTGCATGTGTTCAAGTGGGAGTAGGCAGGCCTCGAGACTAGCTGTCTTCTTCCCTCTGCAGAAGTCACAGTGGTGACATTCCTTAGTGCTGAGCAGCTTGGGTGTGTCCTGAAATGATTGTCCTGTCTCCTGTCCTAAATGACCTTGTCTGCCTGCCACTGGTGCCTAAATTAGGAAGGTTTATGGGCCCCCTGTTTGTGTTGGCCATGGCGGGGAAGATTCTGTTCCATCCCAGGCCAGGCTCTATAGTTCACCCAAATGCCTGAGGGACATTGAATACAGCCTTATTCGTGTCTACACACTGCTGCTAGACTAAGTGTCCCATGCGGGCAGCATAAGGCTGCCCTCCCCCTCCAAGCCATCCTGGTGTGTTTGCACAGCAAGGACTCTGGAGAGTTCTGGCATAGATTAGGCAAGAGGTGCCAGCAACTTGGAAGAACTGACGTAGGTGGGAGGAGATGGCTTGGACCTCAGGAAACACTCAGAGAACAGAGAGGTTTCTGTAGGGTTGTAATGCAGGGCTCACAGCTAGAAAAGGCACCTTAGAAGGCGCCCTGAAGTGGACCCTGGAGGGTGAGACACGACATGCCAGTGAACAGAGTGGCTGCCCTGCCCAGGAGGAAGCAGATTTGTAAGGCTGGGGCCGGAGCAAGGAGAGCAGAGGGGTGGGAGGGGTGGGTCTGCATGCTGCTTGCAGTTGCCCAACAGAGACAAGTGAGCCAGGTGTCCACAGGGGCCTTACTACTTCATCCACAGGCATCTGCGGAGGCCTGGTCTTCATGCTGGGAACTCTGTGGGCACTGGAGTGAAGTGGGAAAGAAAACAGACAAACTTTCTACTCAAGGGAAGCCTCTGTTGTGTAGTAGGGGGCGTTGTGGGCAGAAGTAGAATGCAGAATGCCTCTTGAAATTTCAGGAGGAACTCAAAGTGGTCACCTGACAACTGGCTACCCCTCATGATGTGCTGGGGGGCTGCCGTGAGCTATGAGCTACCCCTCATGATGTGCTGGGGGGCTGCGGTGAGCTATGAGCTACCCCTCATGATGTGCTGGGGGGCTGCCGTGGACTATGAGCTACCCCTCATGATGTGCTGTGGGGGTGCCGTGAGCTATGAGCTACCCCTCGTGTGCTGGGGAGTGGCTGAGGGCTGTGAGCCTGAGATTGCCCGGAAGCAGGAACAATGAAGCTGTGTCCCAAGGGGCTGGCAGTTGCTGTTCTGAGGACCAAGTATCTCAGGCAGATGAGCTAAAGCAAAGATCTCAAAGTGAGAGGAGGCCAGAATTCCATTTCCTGGGCTTTACTCCTTCATCTTGAAGTTTACCAGGAGTTGGAAGAGCATGAATGCCGGGGCCTGGAGATCAGAGGCAGCATTCTACAAGAGGATGGATGCTCACTTGGAGCCACAGTGGATGCTCTGGCGGATGATAAGCAGAGATCCACCTGAAGGAAGACTAACTTTTGCTTAATAGCGATTGTTAAACACAACTGTGACTCATCGGAGTGGGCTGGGAAATACCTGTTTACTCATCAGTTACAGGGCCAATGCCCCTCCTATGGGCCATGACGTGACAGGGCCAGCTGTGGCTCACCAGAAAAGACCTTAAGTCCCCGCTCTAATCTGCTAATGCTAGCCCATAAATCTTAGGAATCTGCCCTGCCCGGATTGAAAGCATCTGAAGTGATCGTGGGGGCTTTGGAGAACTTTCTGAAACTCCATCTGGGCAGTTAGATAAATCCCCCTTTCATGCATGCCGAAGAGGTTAGAGTGAAGGCTCCAAGTGGCCTCAAGTGTTGGTCCCCAGTGATGGGCAGGTGGCAAGCTGCTGGACAACACCTTGGCAACATGCCAGCTTCTAACTGACTGTGATACCGTACGGCTTCAGCCCAAACAGCCAAGCTGCATTTACACACGCTAACACTCCTGGTCTAAGCACACTCGGCAAGTCTCCCAAAAAATGTCCTGTTTATACACCGGCACTGCGCAAAGCAGAAGGCAGCGTGAAGCCATGCCGAGGGGTATGAGGAGATGCTAGGCGGGCCCTTCTGTGGTGGGAGAAGCTGAACAGCTAATGCAGATGGGCTTCTTATTTCAAACCCCTTTGGACCATGGGCTCAGGAGCCCTCAGCGTCATTGGGAATGGCACTCAATGTTCTGTGTGGTTGGGTCTCGTGGCCTTTAGTCAGTCAGCCAGAATATCTTCGCTTCATGTCGTCAGTATAGTTATTTCAGTCATCCTAGTGACTCACCTGAAAAGTCACTAAGACCGTTGAAATAGCCTAACCGGCCTCACAAACTGTGTGACCACAAAGCTCCAAGACATACACAGGCTGTTTGAGCCTCCTCAGAGCACCTAAGCCAGGTAAGTCCCCAGGCCTGGGGAACAAGACCCGAAAGTTTCCATGGCTCTGTGCCTCCTGGGAACTCACACAGAGGGGCTCTTGTGGCCCAGCGTGGGTACCTAGTTGAGAGCTGGTAATGATTATTGTCCAATTCCTCCTCATGGCGACTGAAGAGTGATGGGTGCCCAGGCCAGTCCGGGCCCTGCTGCGGGGTACAGGCTTTGAAACTACAGATGTGTGAATTCAGCCCGAGTTGCCTTCCAGTGTGCTGATATTCTTGATGGAACGGTGGGCACATCCTGAAACCAGACCCACAGAAGATGGTGGCAGGAAGGACAGCATAGGAAGGGTGTGACTGTTCCCAACCTAGGATGGGTCAGAGATGGCGTTGTCCTCTGTGCAAAGAACAGCCAAGGAGAAAAGGCTGGATGTGGCTGGCAGAGGAGGAGCCTCGTCATGTGGTCTGTGGCCATCGAGAGCATGGACACTGTCCCTGTCAGGTTCAGTTGTGTGCATGTGGGGCAGGCAAGCTTGGAGGAGGGGCCAGTGACAGTCTGACACATCTTAAAGCTGTAGGGCCCTGTGTACACCCTGTAGGGGATGGAGGCCAGGGAAGCTCCTGTGTGCCCAAGGGGCACAGTTAGGAGGAGGAGGAATTTGGGGTGTAAGAACTTAGTTGCCTGGCATGTGAAACCTCAGATATCCAGGCAGAAGCTTGCTTCTAGGCAGCTGCCAGAGGTCAGCCCCAAGACGTAGAACTCAATGGCCACTGGTTACAAGATGCCCCGGGAGAGGGAAAAATGCCACCCACAGCCAAAGCCAACCCACTTCCAAGACAGAGTCATCTTACCTCAGAGGCAGGAAATCTGGGACCACTTAAATCCATCTGACTGTGCCCAGCCAGCCCCACCCCCACCCTGTGCTTTCTGCCAGCATAGCTGTTCAGGCATACACAAAACTCTCAGAATCCATTTGCTGATTCTTTGGGCGGAAGGAGGTCCCTCTCCACACAGGGCGGTTTCCACGGGTGACTGGCTCAGTCTGGAGAGATGTGTCCACAGGCCTTCCAGATGAGAGATGGGTCAAACAGCAAGACTGTGACAACCAGGTGGCACAGGGGCAAGCCTGAGCTCTGAGTCTGCTGGCTGCTCAACTGTGAAACAGACCAATAGTGTGGCTTTCCACTCTGGGCCCAGGGGAGTATTGGGGCTGCCCCAGCATTGGTTTACTCCTGCAAGGACACATAGCAGCCACTGGGGGACCGGCCTTCATGACCTGAGCACCCAGGACAATGGCGCTCTTGGTGGTGGACAGCACAGCTGCTGGTTCAGGTTGGCTATTCTTGTAGAGTGGTCATTGCAGTGCGCCATGCTTACTCACACCCTGCCAAGGCTGGGGGGGGGGGGGCGGGTGCTCATGATGTGGCTCTTGTTTAATATTCCTATTTATATGTCGGCTCTTTGAATGTCTCAAGCTCGGAGAGGCCCCTGTCCCTTGTAATGCTCAGGATCAGCACCAGCCTGAAGGTCAGAGGTGTCCAGACTCCCGAGAGAAGTTGCAGAAGTCCTCCAGGAGCTTTGATGCTGTCCTAGCCAGGGTTACTACTGCTGTGACAATACACCATGGCCAGGCTTCCACGTCCACATCACTATTCATCATCAAAGGAAGTCAGAGCAGGAACTCAAACAGGATAGGAACCTGGAGGCAGGAGCTGATGCAGAGGCCACAGAGGGGTGCTGCTTATAGGCTTGCTCCCCTGGCTTCCTCAGCCTGCTTTTTTTTTTTTTTAAATAGAACCCAGAACCACCATCCCAGGGATGGCACCACCCACAGTGGGCTGGGCCCTCCTCCATCAATTGCTAATTAAGAAGATGCCCTACAGGTTTGCCTGCCTGCAGCCCATCAACTGTGGCTCCCCCCTATCAGATGACTTTAGCTTGTGTCAAGTTGACATAAAACTAACCAGGATAAGAATAATCTTATGAAAATGACAATAAAGTGTGTGACCATTGTGGGTTTTGTTTTCCCACAGCTCCAAGAGCAGCAAGGTTTGCTGTGAGAAGATGGCCATCGACGCTCAGACGCTGAAGAAGAAGATCAGCAGGACGTGCGACGAGGCAGCTCGCACTCTCCTCAGCAGCCTCCTACTCTATGTCCTGGACCGTGCGGATGGACCCCAGAAGGCAGAAGACAGAGCACACAGGGCCACCCGCCTATCCCAACACCAGGAGGTGGGCCGGAGACCCACACGGTTCCAGCTTCTACAGGCTAAGTTCATGGGCACTGGCCGGGAGCCCCACCTCAAGAAGACCCGGGAGGTGGGGAGGCTGATCTCCAAAGACAAGCAAGGACCTGGTAGGAGTTTCGTCAATGCTACTATCAACAAGCTTCTGGAAAAGACCAAGGAAGGATCCAGCAGTAGTAGCCAGAGGATCCTAGCCAGTGAGAAGTCGCGGTGGATTCCCTCCAGTGGGAAGAACACTGTGAAAAACATTCTAAAGAAGTTCCTGGCTGCAGAAGAGAAGGAAGTTAAGGCAACACATGACAAAGCCCCTGCCCAGAGGCCTGGAGCTGCCAGGGGCCTCCTGCCAAGACTTGTGGGCCGGAGCTCCATCCTCTCCAAGCTGAGGGAAAGATTTGAACAGAGTAGCTGCCTGCACTCGGAGGCTGGTGTGCTGCCCCTGCACAGGGAAGGACGGAAGAGCAAGAGCCTACAGAAGAAGAAAGTGCACAGGCCACAAGTGCGGGTGCTCCACATGACCACCATGGCCACCAGCTGTACCAGAATCCCCCCCGCCCAGTTTCTGGCCTGCACAGCTGAGCCCCTGCCAGCCCTCAGTATTGCCACCATTGTCTGTGGCCCCCAGAGCTGGTTGTCCCACTGTGCAAAACTTAGTAACTTGGAGTCCAGACGCTGGCCCACTGGAGAAATGGTCACGTCCCCCAACACAGAAAACCTGGAACCTGGAGGAAACAACACGCAAGGACTCGGGAATGAAGCACAGGAGGAACGGCTGAAGTCCCCGATATCCCAGGAAGTGGCTCATGTGGCCAGTCACGTGGCTGTGAACATGGCTTTCTCTGGCATGTCTGCCAAAGGCCAAGCCCTACCTGGCCATGTACCAGTGTTGTCCCCACTTGGACTGGACAGCCCCAGAGGTACTTGGTCGGTTGGAAAGGACAGAACGGTGGAGCTCAATACACAAGAGGTGGCAGCCGACACCCAGGGAGTGAAGGATAATATAAAAGAAGCGCCTGAAATCATCATGGCTGTGTGCAGCTCAGAGGATGAAGCAGAAAGAACACCCTCAGGGTTAGAAAGAGAGCCCTTTTTTGCCATCCAGAGACACCTGCCAGAACAAGAGGCAGCGACACAGATCCCCCTCCTAGGCCCTTTAGCAGTGCAGGCTGAGCGGCGGGCACAACCCGCCATCAAGCCTCCGCGGATAACAGTGCAGCTTCCTGTGGTTCATGAAATGCCAGCCTCTCCTGGTCCTCCGCAGGGTGCAGCACGTCACGAGGACAGATGTTCTCAAGTTGTGAGACGAGAGGATGTGGACAAAAGTAAACGAGCAGCATGTCCCACTGTGAGTGAAGTCAGGAGGGGTCCCCAAGCTCCAACAGTACACAGTACACCCTGGGGAGTGCCAGTGAGTCTGCATCCTGCAGTGGAGTGTGGACCCCAGGAAGACCTAAGAGATGGTGCTGATGTCGATGGTGGTGCCTCACAGAGGTTCCTAATACCAGTTCCTTCTGGAACTGTTCCTCGTGGAACAGAGAGCAAACACGGCCCTGAGAACACGCATGATCCCAGGAGTTGCAGTGGCACCTCAGAACAGAGTGTCACTGACCCTGACTGGAAACGACATCTGTGTCCAGAGTCAAAGGAAGCACCTACAGCTAGCAATGGCATTGCTGGGAGAAGCTACGCAGGAGTGGGCACCTGCTCTGCCACTGACCTCCAGAAAGGGGTATCCACCACAGTGCTGGTGCCACCCCAGGACTGCAGAAGGCCTGACAGTTCCATAGCACCAGGCAAGGACATCAAGTTTGGACAGGAAGCGTGCCAAGGGCCCCTGAGCGAAGTCAGCTCTACCACCAAGCATCACTCAGGAAAACATCAGCCATGATTTGGGCAACAACAGCCAGTCCACATTAGATAAACAGCCTATGATAAATATCAAAGCCTCTGGGGAGGTGACACCTATAGGGAATGTTACTGGTCTCCCAATACCACAGCCAGATAGTACCCAAAACCCTGAATACAAGATAATAGCACGGGCAGCTGGTGCTCAGGACACTGAACTCCAGAGGATGCCACATACAGGTGATTCCAAGGATGCCGAATACAAGAAAACGCCACAGACAAGCGGTGCCCAACACGTTAGACACAAACAAATGTCATGGGCAAGTGGTACCCAGAACAGTGCAAACAAGATGACATCACAGCCACGTGTTTCTCAGGGTGTTGAGGCCAGCATCCCACCACATCTAGGTAGTTCCCAGGAGCCTAAACACAAGGCACCACTATGTCCAAGTGGTACCCAGGATGTTGACCACAAGACAACACCAAAGCAAGATGCTACCCAAGACACTAAACAGATGGCACTATGGGCAGTTGGTGCCCAGGACCCTGAACACAAGATGGTATCACAGACAGGTGATACCCAAGATGCTGGACACAAAACAACTACATGGCCAGGTGGTACCCAAAACCCTAGACAGAAGGTGACATCATACCCAGGTGGTACCCAGGACACTAAGTACAAGACAATACCACACGCAGATGGTACCCAATACACTGAGCCCAAGATGACAGCACAGGCTGGTGATGTCCAGGATGGTGAAAACAATACAACATCATGGTCAGGTGGTGTCCGAGACTATAAAGACAAGATAACCCAGGAACCCAGCAGCCAGCCTTCTTCGGTATCAGGCAGGTCCTCAAAGCACAAGAGTAGAGCCGCTGAAGGAAGGATCTCAGAAGACATGGTGCAGAGCCATCCCCTACAGTCAGCAGCCCCAGCCATTCAGCCCGGGAAAACCGCAGATTCTTGCCTGGTGTCTACTAAGTTTCCACCATGCCTTTCAAGTGGGCCAGCAGTGAGGGAAATCAGCTCAGGTACAGGGAGCAAAACTACAGCTGTGGAAAGAGACCCTCTGGGCGAAAACATATCATCCCCAGGGTCACATGAGAACCCAGCAGAGCCTCTGGACCGGTCGCAGCTGCCCTCCGTGGGTCCACAGACACTGGGAGGAAAGTACCCTGAAAGAGAACAAGACCTTTCAGGAGCAGCACGCTCCTCCATGCATCCTCTAAGTCCAGCCGCAAAGGGAGAGGCCAGGCAGCTGGAGCTAGCCCATGGTCCAGAGCCCCCTGTCCCCACCCAGAAGGCAGACCATAGGTCTGTGCCCCAGGCAAAAAGTTTGAGGGGTGAAGCCAAAGAGAATCTATCAACACAGGTGGGCATGGGCAGGCCACAGAGCCACCTTGGATCAGAGGAAACTGGTACAGGGCATGTAAGGTTAAACCAGACTGGACAGTCAGGTGTTTCATGTGTGGCAGATCCTCAGAAACAGGCTTCTCAGGGCCTAGGAGCCAATGAAAAGATGCCAGTGGAGGAGAATCCCTCCCAGCACAAGCCCAAGGGTCAGGAGCATCCTCCAAGGCCACTGGGGAGGCAGGAAAGGAGCCCAACTCAAGGAGAGAGCCTTCGGGACAATGATACCCCACGGAACCCTAGTAAGCCTTGTGGCCTGGCTATGCAGAAACGAACCCACAGTCAGGGACAGGCCAGCCACCCAGTACCTCAGGTCCAGGGGCAACCTGACAACACAACCGAAGGAGTGTCCCCTGCTAGGACAAGTGGAGAACCTCCAAGATCGGGCCCTACATTAGGCAGTCAGCAAAGCCCAAGTGCCCAGCCCACTCCCCGAGAAAGCCAGCCCCTGGCTAGTAGCAGGACCACAGTCCGCTCCCTAGAGAACACAGACAACTCTCCCTGGCTCACATCTAATGCTGGAGGCCACTCCGTCTTCCAAGCCCCTGGCCAGGATGGGCCTCCAAGTGCCCCCAGGACAGAAAAGGACCAACCAGACCATAGGCATCGCAGGTCGGTGCGCTTCGCAAAGTATTATGCCCAAAGCTTCAGTGACCAGAAAGCCTTCGATCTGTCCTTCAGGCCCACAGTCCTCAGGGCCAGCGACACCTTTGAGCCCCCAAAGTGAGAGCTCTCTTTGAGCCAGCATGCCAGTCTCCAAGTGAACATAACTTTGAGCATCCCCTACAGAGGAAATGTAGCCCTTAGCATCCCTCATTTCCTCTCACTGTACATGAACTAACCCTGGGGATGCATTCAAGAGGTGCTTGTTCATGTTCCAGGCAGCTGTGAGACCGGAAGATGTTAGCTATCCAAGGCTGCTGGCTGTGACCCATGGCTTTCACACATCCTCTGACCAGCACTGTGACTTGGAGGACACAGAGCACTTGAAGAGAGATCAGTGTCATAGGCTAAGAGAAGTGTCCCCTAGCCCTCTGCTCCTCAGAGCTTCCCAACCATGTCCCTGTCTACTACCCAAAGTGGTGCCTGTGACCTGTGACCTATGACCTGTGACCTATGACCTGAACCTCTCATATATGGGAAGTGCAGTGTTTGCCTAAGCCATGTCTTACTCCTAAGCTGGTACCAGAGTCTTGCTGATCACAGGAGACAGAACCTTGGGGTCAGGGACTGGATTGTCTCCTCAGCAGACATCAGGAAAATACTGTAAGGAGCCTCAGGAGGCTTTCCCAGCACTCATCTGAGGCACACAATTCCAATCATGCTTTTGTTTAGAACTGGGTAGAGGTTAAAAACAAAAACAAAAAACCAACACTGCTACTGTGACTGCCTGCATCCTACTCTCCAGCACCCATAGTGGGATTCGTAAAACAGCTTTTCTATCCTGCTGTTGGCCAAGGTGCACAGGGTTTCCAGCTGCTGACTGCCCTTCTGCTTGGAGCATTTGCTCTTCTGAGGCATGTGAGGAAGGTGAGAGCCAGCCATTGCAATACTGCTCAGGACAGTTTTCATGAACAGCTTACAGTTTCCCGGCAGCCCCTTGGTGTGTCTGCTGTAACCTGGACCGCCCTGGACATGTTAGAGACTTGCTGTTTGGTTTTCTCACAACTGAGAAAGTCCTCCAAAGGCTCCCCCTGCTCTGGAGACGGCTCTCTATTCCCTGGGATTTCCTTTGTTTTCTAGCTCAAAGATCCTTAACAAGATTGTCCCATCCTATCCTTGAGGAGTCTGACTATGGGTGGCCCCCACCCCAGCTCAGGGAAGCCTGAGTGAACAAACAGGCCATTGCACAGGAACCCAAGCCCCTGATCAAGCAGGAGGCACGAGGCCTTTGTGTGTTGAGCTCAGCCAGAGTAAGCTCCACAACTCCCTGCAGTCACTATGT
>NW_026131442.1:0-24016 GCF_903995435.1 Acomys russatus | reverse complement strand
GGCGACGGCAGTCTGCAGGCTTTCTAAGGAGCTGGATTTCTTCAGACCCAAGGAGGGCCCCACGTCTCTACTCGGGGAGCCTTGGAGGGTCAGAATGATACAAGATTAGTGAGGCAGAAGTGACAGCTCCAGATCCAAGTATCTATGCCCTGGGGAACCCTGCAGAGGTAAAGTCATTGGCTCAGTGATGAGTACAGCACGTGGGTGTAAAATAAAGAATAAACAACATTAGTTAATGCAATTTTTTTCACATATATATTAGGTTTTATACTATTTCCATTTGGAAAAGTTCTAAAATAATTCATTTCTATCTGAAGAAATGAAATCTTTATCAAATCATTGTCCAATGTAATGCATAGAGAAACTGGAACAACTGTCCCTGATGTTTAAGATACAGACGTGCTGAGGAGGCTGCAGGAGAGGTGTCTCTGCCGTCTAACTGTGGCACCTTTCTGTGGTGCAAAGTTACTAAGAACAGAAAGAGGCCATTGCAGTCACAGGACACTCATTGCTGTCCGAAACAGTCCCGGGGAGCTGCGAGCCACCAGCATACTCAGCTGGCACCATGTAGAAAGGCGACTCTGGGGAACAGAGTGCCGGTCTGACCAGACAAGTCACAGAAGGGTGTCTCTCCCAGGAGACACAGAACTGTTGACACACCAGGGAGTTAAAACTTTTGCTTTTACTTCTTGAGGCTCCAAGGCAGTAGGGCTTGAGACAGCAGCTGCACCCGGCTTAGCAGGGCAATCAAGACTGTTTTCCTTAAGCAAAGGAGGCAGCCCAGTCCATCACTGTCTGACCTGGCAGGCCGGGGTGGAAGTCAGCAGTCTCTAATGGCTGACACCTCCACCTGGGCGGGCCAGGTGACAGGGCTGGTTCCTCACTTATCTTCCTAAAAGGATAGATGTGGGGAGGAGAGGAGGGTGGGGAGACTAAACAGCTGGCCTCCACATGGAGTCACCCACCATATGCTAGGAAGTAGCTGGCTCACGTTACTACCTGGGAGACAAATGGCAGAGGTGGGCGGGCTCACCACAGCTCAGTGTGCTAAGACTCAGGAAAACTAACTGAAAGTGTCAACGTAAGAACTGCCCTCGAATGCTTCATGTGTATTAGATATTTTACCCGATTTTCACCAGGAGAGAACAGTGCTCAGGGAGGGCAAGGGATGCTGAAAATACGAACAGAGGCGCAGGCACGATTTTAACAGCGAAAAATATGCTAGAAGTCATCGGTCTTGGGAGCAAACGATGATATGTTGCTTTCTCGGTGCAGGCTTGTACGTCACTTATTTTGTAACTAAAGTACACACTGAGATTTTCTTTCAGGCAGCACCACGCCACCGCTGTTCTCCGTGGCACGCAAATGACAAATCTTACGTTCCACAGGGTGGAAAGTGAACTACGCTCCAAAAGAAGGAATGAGGTCAAGGAATGAATGGCAAAATGGGGAGCTGGGGGGAGGGGGAGAAAGGGGGGGAGAAAGGGGGGGAGAAAGGGGGGGAAAGGGGGGAAAGGGGGTGGGAGAAACGGGGGGAGGGAAAGGGGGCCTCATCCCACCCTCACGCCCCCTAGAGACAGCACCCGCAAAAGCTCGCTTCTGAACAAGTTATGCGTGTGAGGTTTCAAACCTCCCTATCTGTAGCTGGCTCGTGTACAGCATGTTTTAGGCAACGTTTCCTGAGGACGCGCGTGTCTCTGAAGGTAAAGTCTCTGTGCGTGTACCTACAGCAGTGACTTCACACTTCCTGTCGGGAAGCCAGCTGAGACTTTAATGTACTCAGCAAAAGCTGACAGTGAATTTAAGAAATGGTTTGAGGGTCCTTGTGCATAAGGCAATTCTGGAAAGACAAACAAATGTGCAGAAAGTTACATCAGCCCAGAAAACTTTACAGATACGCCAGGCCCTGTGTGCCTCAACACACAGAATTAATGCTGTAAATAATTTAGAACCTTCTTTCTCTATATTATAGCTATGAATAACACTTTAGCATAATGTTGGTAATTGTGAATGGTGCGTTCTTGCCTGGCTGAAATCTGCATAATAAATAGTTTTGTAAAGAGTCAGTCTACGGGGGCGGGGGGCGGGAAGGGGGGACCAGCACAGGTATCTGGGCCTTGTTAGTGGAGCACAGCCTCTACACACTTATTTGCATAAGGTCCACGGCTACTTTCATCCTATCACTGTAAAACCAAGCGGTTACCTCTTTGCCCAAATTGCTTATTATCTGGTTCTCAATGAAAAGCGCTCACTGCCTCAGTATGACAGACATCAGACATCAAAGAAGAAGCTTTAAGAGTCCTGGGTTGGAGACATAGCTTGGGGTCAGAGTGCTTGCTAGCAAGCACAGGCTTTGATCTCAAGTCCCACTAGAATGGTGTCGTAAGCTCAGCATTTACTATGGTGAACACTGAGCAGGCGTCTTCTGTAAACATGGGCAACAGACTAGTCACTGTTGCAGGAACAGCAGCAGCTTCTCTTTCTGAAAAAACATTTTAAGGCTCTCATTTACTACCCTTAACTATACATGAACTTTTACATGTAAAAAAAAAACATTTTGTTTTGTTTTGAGACAGGGTTTCTCTGTGTAGCCTTGTCTGTCCTGGACTCGCTTTGTAGACCAGGCCGGCCTCAAACTCACAGAGATCTGAGTGCTGGGATTACAGATGTGAGCCACACCTGGCTTCTGAAACCTGCCTGCTAATAAATATCCCTCTTAGGGAAAAAAAAATTCTCAGTGAAGGTGTCTTCTACAAAGGGCAAAAAGGAGAGGGGGAAAAAAAATCTGTTTTCATTACAAGTGGCTTAAAACAGCTATAAATGCCAAAATGTCAGCATGCCCTGTCCAAGAGCTCTAGGCTAAGCTGTCCAAGAGTCCAGGCAATTCTGAAATGAAGAAACAACTCAGCTGAAAACTGTTCACTATGACACTGGGCAGGGAGAATACAGTCTACAGAATTTACCAATGGAGATTAAAACTCCCAAACCAAAAGAGCATCCTGGTGCTCCACTTTAATTGTACACACAGAACAGATGTGCCTTCTCCTCCAAGACCTAAGACCTAACAAGTAAAACACAAAAGCACATGGCTTTAATAGAGGACAAAATCTGAGTCCGCATTATGAAAGTTATATGTCATCAGTTAAAAGCCTGCATGCTATTTTTTACTCGCAATAGATTTTCTTTTCCTCACAGTGGGTTTGGGTTTCTTCAGTTGAACATCCACCAGTTTCACACAGCATCATACTGTGAAGGTGTGCAGCTCGGCACACTGAACACTAGTGACACTGAAGACTAACCACTACCGTACACATGTAAACTGCCAAAGATGTGTTCTATAGCTTCAGTGCAAAATTTTAATGAATGTTATGTTTTATCAGAAAAAAAAAAAAATAGCTACTTAGGAAGATCCGAGGCTATAGTTAATTGCCCTGAACACAGCCAATCTTATAATTTATTGAATGCAATTTTATAGTCTAAAATTTACCTCATAGAATATGGTAACGCCAAGAACATCCACAGTAGTCTTTATGCATGTATGTGGAACACACAGGCTGAGACTAATTACTACAGCAGGTTAAAAAGGCAAATTAAAGCTAATACGTGCTAAGTGATATAATTACATTATCCTGGATCTAGAATAATTAAAGCAAGATTCCAAAATACACTAATAAATCATGCATGCTCAACTGCGCACAGCACACTGCCTAATTACACTGACAGACTCTGCTGATTATTTTCATGTAGTAATATAAAACGTTAAGATATACTACACTGCTAAACCTAACCCACGTAGCCCATTATTTCTATGAAATGATTAAGCAGTAAATTCAGAACAGATTCCAAAAGCTAACGAAGCCAAATGCGTCATATAGTTCAAGTTAATGTCAGGGCTAACAATGAGCTAATTCTAGCATCTGAAAAAGATACAGGAGATAGCAGGAGCAATACAGGAGCATCCGTAGCAAGCCCAGACACTGTCACTTAGTGGAAAATGTTCCTGGAGGACGGTGGCTCTCTCCCTTCCTAACGCTGTGACCCTTTATTATAGCTCCTCAGGTTGCCGTGAACCCGATCATACGGTTATCCCTTTGCTACTGTTATGAATCATAAAGTACATATCTGATATGCAGGATGTCTGATATGAGACCCTGTGCTGGTCATTTGGTGCCTAAAGGGATTCTGACCCGCTGGTTCAGGTGGTGCTATTTTTCATTTTTCGTTTGTTTGTTTTTTAAGACAGGGTTTCCCTGTGTAGCCTTGGCTGTCCTGGACTCACTTTGTAGACCAGGCTGGCCTCGAACTCACAGTGATCCATCTGCCTCTGCCTCCCGAGTGCTGGGATTAAAGGCGTGCGCCACCATACCTGGCTACTATTTTTCAAATAAAAACCGCTACTTGGAGCATGGACAGTAATTAAGACATCACATAAGGACTAAAGAACTTAAGAGATGTTTCCTTAAGATTCTGATTAAAAAAAAAAAAATCACCATGAAACATTCCTATGCAGGTAAGATTTAAAAACAAAAATCTGAAATTGTTTTTAACATGGTAGAGGGAGTCTATTCCATTCCATCTGTTACACATATTGCTGATAAATTTCTCATAACAACAACGCATAAGTATTTTCTGCTGCAATTCGATTTCCCATAACAAAAGTGTCTGAGTGTGACTGGAATGCTGGTGTTTACACGTAACATGACTGGCAGCTCTATAATCGCAGCGAGCGCCTCGAACCACGGTTTCTATGGCAACGGTCTAACTGTCCATTCTTACCTGCTCTCTGGTCATCCACTGTATTGAGTTTAGTCTCGTCAGCTACTGTTAAAAGGTAAATGTATAACCGTTAGCCCAGTTAGTCCCCAGAGCTGAACATGCTTCAACCCTCCCCCAATTTCGACTGTTAGAGCACAACTCTTAGGCAATATTCCATGCAAATAAAATGAAACATCAAGCAAACATCCATAATCAAAAATAAAGGGAGAAAAATAAGCAGTGTCTTCATGCAGTGTGCAAGTCACTCCGTCTCACAGACGTGTTATTTTTATGTTAGTGTATCACCGTTAGCCAAGGGAATGCACTGTCCAATTATAGATATTTCTGATAAATTAATGCTTTTAGTCTTGAGGTTCAAACAGCCACCAGAAAGCAGCATAAGTTATGGTTGATTAACAAAGGTTTTTTTAAAAAAATAATTTAGTTTATACCTGTATTAACTGAATTATTTTGTGGGGTAGATTTTGATTTAAGAGAGACGCTACCTGGTTGTCTAACTCAACGACTAGGGTTATTTTCTTCCTCCCAAATTCCTTCTGGAATATATTCTCTCAAGTTACTAATCTGGTTCAAGGCCGTAGTCGTTACAACACAAGGAGTTGTATCAATTAGCACTTCAAGGAGAGCAATCAACAAGAGAGAGCACTGGCACCTAAGCCCCAGACATGGATTGAGATAATGGTTTTTCTCCAAACGTTTCTCGTTTCCTCTTTATAAATCCCCACCAAATACAACCTCAAAGGAAGCTGCTTCTCAGAGGGACAAAGTGGTAAAATGCAGCTACAAGGATGCAGTGTGACCTGCATCCTCTCTTATCCAAAAGCTCAAGTCAACACAGTGCATATCAGGTCGACATGCTACGCAAGGCAGGATGGGCATCTTTGCCAAATTGCCACATTTTAAATTTATCTCCTCTATTGTTAAAAATAAATGGAGATGTGTTTGGGACCATCAGTTCCTTCCCGAAGTGCCCAAACCTTACACAATGAGACTCATGGAGATGGTACTCACTACCTAAATCCATGCTCTTTGACTTCCGTGTTTTAACGAAATCCAATTGACTGGCATCTGAAAATTGCTTTGTGCGTTTTTCTGACATACTCTGGCGTCCAAATCCTTCTCGTTGAAAAGCAAGAACGGGATCAACATCTGGACTCAAAGAGCTGGGGTGAAGAGAAAGAAAGAAAACCATGAAAGTATTTACTAAAAAGTAGAGACACTCAGCTTTAGGAAAGATCATGTATCTTTTAGATACATGTTACTTAAGGATTTAAACTAAACAACACAATATACCTCATTTTTAAAAGGTGAGTGAATGGAAAGATAAAAATTAAAAACTTGATTTTAACATTAAAGTAACTCTGTGGGTGTAGTTATCCTTCTCCACTTCCCCCTGGGCGTTTCTTCACTGTGTTGATGATACATAACCTTTCTGCTGTTGTTATTTGGGAGACATTGGAAAGCTGCATATTTGACAAGACTCGCCTTGTACAATAACATATAGCCATATAAATCACAATTTAGCATTTTTTTTTTCAAGACAGGATTTCTCTGTGTAGCCTTGGCTGTTCTGGAGTCACTTTGTAGATCAGGCTGGCCTCGAACTCACAACAATCCACCAGCCTCTGCCTCTCGAGTGCTGGGATTAAAGGTGTGCACCACCACCACCCAGCTAGCAATTTTTTAAAAAGCTGTGTTCTGAAGGAAATAAGCACAGAGGCCCACAACTGGGACAATGCATAGACAGAGAGATTTTGGAACATCCGAAATGAGATGTCTTCATCAAACCCCTCAAGACTCAGTGAGCTACGCTGAAGAGGAGACAAAAAGATTGTAAGAGCCAGAGGGGACAGACGACTCTAACTAAACAGCATCTTTCAGATACAACAAGGCTGGCACACATCTGAACTCACAGGAGCTATGGCTGTATGCAGAGCACCTACAAAGGTCCAGGCCAGGTGGGGTCCCAGCACTGAAAGGAAGAAGCAGACCCAGGCTGAGATCCCTAACCAAGAAGCTACCGGCAACCGACACCCACCCATACAAGAAAATTTAATTTTCTCCAATAGAGTCTCTTTGGGTATATATTAACCATATGTAATGGCCCCATGCCCAGCAGCAGATGGCCAACACAAAACAAACTCACTGGTCTTTTTGTAGACTTTTTTGTCTAATATTGCTACATTAGGGCTTTTTTGGTGGGGGCAGTATCTTACTGGTTTATTGCTTGTGTATTACGGTCTACAATTTTGTGCTCTTATGATGTATCTGTGTGTGTGTGTTTCTTGAGTATTTTTTATTTTTTGTTTTGTTTATTTTCCTGTTTGCTTTTTTTTTTTGAAGATTTATTTATTTATTATGTATACAGCGCTCTGCCTCCATGTAACCTGCGGGCCAGGAGAGGGCATCAGATCACATTATAGATGGTTGTGAGCCACATTCTGGTTGCTGGGAGTTGAACTCAGGACCTCTGGAAGAGCAGTCAGTGCTCTTAACATCTGAGCCATCTCTCCAGCCCCTTCCTGTTTGCTTTTTAAGGAGAGAGAAAAAAAGGGTATGGAGTTGGGTTAGGTAAAGAGATGGGAAGGGACTGGGAGAAGTTGTAGGAGAGGAAACCGTGATCAGAAAATACAGCATAAAAAAAAAGTATTCTGACCATGGTGTGTGTGTGTGTGTGCCTGCGTGTCTGTGTGTGTGTGTGCATGTGTGCGTGTGCGTGTATGTGTGTGTGTGCATGTGTGTATGTGTCTGTGTGTCTATGTCTGTGTCTTTGTGTGTATATGTGTGTGCGTGTGTCTGCGTGTTATTGTGTTTCAGGACAAAGTGAGTAGGGACGACACTTTCATGAGTGTGTAGCCCCTTCTGAAATAGCCAAATGCCTGAAAAGGTGTCAACTCAGTAAATTTCGGAAAAGAAACCTTGCTCTAACATAGCAAGCAGATGCCGGAGGTGCACACACGCGCACCTCTGGAGCTCACGAGTTCAAGAGAGAGGAGGCATCTCAGCAGTCTTGCCTGAGCCAGGATTGAAGAACACAAAAGAAAAGCTAACCCCAGAGGCCAGCCAAGGTCAAGGCAACAGTTCTTTATTTCTTTCTTTCTTCTTTCTTTCTCTTCTTCTTTCTTTCTTTCTTTCTTTTTTTTTTAAGGATTTGTTTATTTATATAGTATTCTGACTGCATGCATGGCAGTGCACCAGAAGAGAGCGCCAGATCTCATTACAGATGGTTGTGAGCCACCAGGTGGTTGCTGGGAATTGAACTCGGGACCTCTGGAAGAGCAGCCAGTACTCCCAACCTCTGAGACATCTCTCCAGCCCCTAGATTCTATTTTTATTTTAATATTATTTAAGATTTGTTTTTATTTTAATTATATGAGCACGTGTGGTGGAGCCATCACACCTGTGAGAGGGGGTTCCCTCGAGGGTCCAGAAGAAGATACCAGACCCGGTGACGCTGAGCTCCAGGTGGTTGTGACCAGTGATGATTCATCTGACATGGGTGCTAGGGACTGAACTCAGGTCCTGGGAAGAGCAGCAGATGCTCTTAACTGCTGAGTCACCTCTCCAGCCTCCAGTTCTTTTTTATAATGCTAGCCTATATCTCAAATGCATGCAATTTTGCAAGTGCTATAGTTTCAATCTTTTCATGGGCAGTTTGAATTTCCAAGGAATAGTGTCGCATTTGTCCAGGAACCTGACCTGTCAACTTAAATCAGCATTTGATAAAGATACCCCCGATAATTTCCAGAGCAAGAGGTCCCAGCATTAGGAGGTGTAGTGTCGATCCTTTTAGCTGTGGCACTCAGGAGGGAAAGCCAGGGGGGTCTCTGTGAGTTTAAGGCCAACCTAGTCTACAGAATGAGTTCTAAGAGAGTATGTCGTAAGAGCCTGTTTCAGAGACAAACCAAACAACAAACAGCTGTAAGACAGGCATGACTCAATTCTGAATCAACATACTTGAGGAGCAGTGATTCTTCCCTATGTTAAAGTGGACATCTTGGTTGCTTAGCAAAAAGCGTTTGTGAGAAACGTATGGAACACTTTAAGAACTGCAATAAGGCATCAGATTTGTAGACAATGGGTTTGAAATATAGTTATTTATTTATGTGTGTGCACACGTGCATACTTGTGTATGTGTGTGTGTTGGGCTTGCGTTGCTCACCTGTGTGTGTGTGCACATATATGTGTATGTGTGTGGTAGGTTTACATTGCTCACCTGTGTCTACGTGTGCGCACGTGTGTGTGTGTGTGTGTGTGTGTGTGTGTGTGTGTGTTGGGCTTGTGTTGCTCACCTGTGTGTGTGCACAGGCTGTAAGTCAGCATGTGTGTATATCTTCCTCAGTGCTCTTCAGTTTATCTACCAAGGCACAGTCTCTGGCTAAACTCAGAGCTCAAGAGTGTTGCTAGTCCAAGGTCACTAGCCTGTTCCAGGGACCCCTGGTTTCCATCTGCAGGGTAGGGGTATTACAGAAGTGTCTGGATCTGCCCGGCAGCTTTGTGGGTGCCGGGGGCCCACACTCAGGCCTTCCTGCTTGTGTGGCCAGCCCTGTGTCCATCGAGTCATCTCATCGGCTCCATGAGTTGATTTATTTTTGACAGGGTCCTTCTGTTACCCATGCTGGCTTTAAACTTCGACCCTCCTTGGTACTAGGAGAGCAGGTATGCACTACCTACCCTGTGAAATACAGTTCTAACAGAAAATTCCAGCAAAGAATTTCCAAAGTACAGCTGGGCGTGGTGGCGCACGCCTTTAATCCCAGCACTCGGGAGGCAGAGGCAGGCGGATCGCTGTGAGTTCGAGGCCAGCCTGGTCTACAAAGTGAGTCCAGGATGGCCAAGGCTACACAGAGAAACCCTGTCTCGAAAAACCAAAAAAAAAAAAGAATTTCCAAAGTAATTTAAATTCCTCTTGACATTGCTTAAAATCTCTATTCAGCAAACTTTCAAGTTCACTTTCTATTCTCCTAAATAATGTTGTTATCAAAATTAGAATTTGCTGCTGTATTTTCTCCTCCCTTAAAAAAAACACGTTAATGTCCCCTACATACATTACTAGGTTGAAAAAAGTATATTCTATTAGTTAACAACTTAAAAATGTAGCCCTTCGACACATTTAGCCTTCCACAACTATGCAGTCAAGTATAAACGGACACGTTTTAAAATGTCAAATGAGCTTGCAAATTAATAAGAGACTTAAAATAACTAAATATTCTTAAAATGTGACATAATTAATTTTTCCTGATTAATATACTCATTAAACCTATTTCAGACACAATAAACAGTAACACTAGAATATTATCAAGATAGAGTACAAGGCTTGCAGAGGACTCTCTGAAGGAGCCATATCTACCCTTCGCCCCATTACGGAAATTCCAGTTATTAATCTTGTCTCGTTGACCTGATGGTTTTGTTTGTTTGTTTTTTAACACTTTCACTGAAGTTAATTAAGGGAGAGACTGTCAGACTGGAAAAGCGGGCATTCTCAGCTCCATGGCTGAACAGATAGCACGCATGTTCCCATAACCCTTCACTTACACTCTCTTCTTTGTCCTATATTTCCAAAGGGGAAAAACACCATAAAAGTCCTCACCGTTGTTTGTCTTTCAAATCTACTATAGGAACATGACTGCCCCAAGCTGTCCCTGAAAGCTGACTATGCCCTCTTGCTAACGCAGATCCGTCCCTATGATCCCCTTCACGGCCTTATCATGGTGGAGACGCAGAGGTTGTAGTCTCCTTACAGAACACTGTGGACACAGACGCAAACTGCCTTTCCACACTGACTTCCAGAGAGACACAAGCTGCAGTCAGGTTAAGAGCATCTGTGATTGCTGCCCCCCCCCCCTCCCCATCCGCCTCCCCCTCCCGCAACACCTCCAGTCAGAAGACTCATTCGAGGCTAAGCTACTGTTATCATGTGGCCTCCTGTTCAGCTCTACTTTTATATCCCATGTTTTCCAAAAGAGAATTAAAAGGCAAGTAACAAAAGTTGGAGAGGAACTTTACAAGAGCCCAGGAGCTTTCAGGAGAGCTTGGGTTAGCAAACATATTACCCACGTTTTCTTCCTGAGACCATATAAGGAGGAAGAGGAGGGTGGGGAGGAGAGAGGGGGAACTAGGCAGAAATGTCTATCCTGTCCTCAGCACCTCCGACCTCACAGCTGATGTGACACAGGTGGGGAGTGAGGAGGAGGACACCCAGTCAAAGGAGCTTTGCTTGATAACACGCTTTTCTACCAAGCATGGAGACTAAAGAATGGGGTGACGGTTAACGATTACACATGGTAAATAGCATCGAAAGCTTCCTTCTACTGTCGCAAAGGCAAAAAAAGAAAAGAAAAAAATGGAAAAGAAACACTAGGACAGTAGCCACAAAGACAAAGTGCCTGCCAGAAGTACCTCAAAGCCTGGGGAACAGTAATGCTGTAACACCACAAAGCCTGGGGAACAGTAATGCTGTAACACCACAAAGAGAAGCTGGGGGTCCCAGTATGCAGCCTCACCAACTGCCATGCTCCAGGATCGGTGAGGGGAGGGAGCAGCACTGAGGGAGACATCTGATGCCCACTGTATTTTATGTCAACCTGACACAGACCAGAGTCATCTGAGAGGAGAGAACCTTAACCGGGAAAAAGCCACTGTAAGATCAGGCTGTGGGCAAGCCTGGAGTGCACTTTCTTAATTAATGATCAATGGGGGAGGGCAGAGGTCACTGTGGGTGGTGCCATGCCTGGGCTGGTGGTCCTGGGCTCTATAAGAAGACAGGCTGAGCAAGCCATGGAGAGCAAGCCAGTGAGCAGTGCCCTCCATGGCCTCTGCATCAGCTCCTGCCTGCAGGTGCCTGTCCTGTCCTCCTTCGGTGATGAGCAGTGATAAAGTCATAGTGTTTTCAATAGAAACTCTAACTAAGACACAAACCTACGGCTTCTACCTGCACACTCACAGGGGAGTGAGCACATGCCAACACATGTGACACGTATGCACATACTCCCCAGACAAACAGAAACCTCCAGTAAGTCTCCTCTAGTTCCCAAGCACACTAATTACTAATTTTTAATCTATTGTTGGATCAATTTGAGAATTGGCTTAGATACTGTTCATCCAATAAGAAGCTCCGGCCCTGGGCTGCTAGCTCACTCACTCACCAGTCGGCTGAGTCGCTGATGACAGCCCTGGCCCACGTGCCGGCCTCCGTCATTATGAATCCCACATCATCGTGGGAGCTGGAGGAGGACTGGTCAGAGAGGTGAGGTGGGAGCACCGGCAGCCTGTCATCTTCGATCATAACGGTGTCATCATGTGGCATGTTCACCGTGGGGGACAGCTGGCATTTACCTGACCGGTGAAAAAGAAATTCTAGATGTCAGTGTAGGCGCCACGCCTGTTAACTCTACTATTTACTACATAAGGAGAGCCCTAAGCCTTGACACACCTGCCCAACCTGACAGGATGAAAGAATTGAGGGTGTTTAGTTCTCGCGAAGTGTTGTCAAACGCAAGCCTCGGGTCCCTGTGACGGCTTCTGCAGCGCGGCTGCACAGCTTGTGGCACAATACTTGACTTCTCTGGCTTTAGGTTTTCCAAAGACAAGGATTACCTCCAAAATGGCTTAATGTGAACCCAACACACAGCTTCTTAGGTCTGAGTGCCCTCTGGGAAGCTTTATCAGGAAATCTGAAGGGAAACCCCACAAACTCAAGGGGGGTCATCTACCTATGCACCTACTGGGGAACTCCTGCAGGGTAGACAGGGGTGACATCATCGCTGTGCTGAGTGAGTCACTCCCTAATGAAGAAGGAAACATGCCTACAGAGCAGGGTAATGTCAGCGTGGGGACTGTGCCAGCTGCGTCCATCTGCGCATGTGTGGGTATGATTGTTGAAGAACCTCAACAGAATTCATCAGAGCTAGATTTGGAATGGCGGCTATGACTTTCCTACCAAAAGAAATTATCCCGGAAAGTGGCAATAAAATTGACCCACGATGAATTCAGCTGACATTGGACAAAGTCCGGCATACAAGCCAGGGAGAGTAACTTTGAAATGAGAGAGATCTAGAAGTGAACAGCGAAGCACAGACGCAGGCGTGTTTTCTTGAGGCTCCAGGGCCTTTCCTGGGAGGAGCGGATGTGAAGACTGATGATGACTCAGTTACCAACGGGCTCAAAGTATCTATGTTCTCTTCTCCCAGCCCCTTTCAGGAAAATGTACTGAGGTTCACTGCTTGCCGTGCCCTTCAGACATCACAAGCATTCCTTGGGGAGGTTAGGTTTCAAGTCCCCAAGTCCCTAATGGTTCTGCTGGAGAGAAAACTGTGCTCTAATCCCAAACCCCCTACAGCTCTGCAACTCCTCTTCACCATCTTCCTGTTTGACTTCTGAGCAAGGGTACACTAAGTACAAAATTTTGGTCCGGGTGCACTCCTTGTAAGAGGCTGAAATCACAGGACAACAACCATATGACAGGAAACACCAAAGCATGTTCCCAAGCAAGCAAGGAACCATAAAAATCTCTGTGCCCACCTCATGGGATGACAGAGAACTCTCCCACTAAATCTAATGTCCAAATTTCTTCAGCTAACTATCCTGGTCGGTGCCTGAACAGCAAGTCTGCTGAGCCTTTCAAGACTCACCGCCATAGTGCACAAGATGCTCTCCCCTTCAAAATAAATTGAGTTTTTGAAATAGTTCAACAACCATGTATTAGCATTCGATTAGTCTTAGATCTAGCTTTAAGACTGAGTACGTATTAGCGTGTCGGGCAAGCACAGATAAACTGGAAAGGTAAGTTTAAGGCACAGGGTATCTTTCTCTGGCTGATTCAATAAATTAACAGAAAACTATTAAGTTGCTGTCTATCTTCCAATCCTTATAAAGAAACTTGCCAGAAATTACACACACATCATTATTTAGCACTAAGTGGTCTGTTATAGCACCCATGCACGCTCACTGAGATCCCTGCTCAACATACGAGCCAGGAAAACCTCCTACTTTGATTCAAATGTGCTATTCAGGCAAACTGTGGAACTGGCAGCTTCTTGCTCAGGACACAGAAGTAAATCAAATGCAATCATTTCTCTGTCTTGATTTCAAATCACCTGTTTCTTTCCACTCAAGCCGCAGGATATTAGAATAGAAACCTGTTCCGCAAAATGTCACTGGATCCATGGTAGTAAATTCCACCATCACTGGCCAAAGAAATGCTTTCCTCTAAGACATACTTTTGTCTCCTAAAGGACCATGTTGAATTGATAAAGCCAGGCTCTTTCCCCTGACTGGAGAGGCAAATGCCACATTATTAAATATCAAGGCCTCTTCCAGGAATAATTTAACCAGGGAAATATCACAGAGTAATCATATTGCATACCTTTTAAAATTAAATCTGCAACCCCTTGCATTGACACATTTATTCTAAGTGAAGGCCTCGTAAGAAATATATAACACTAACTGGACCATACAATCTGTGTGTGTATGTGTGTGTGTATGTGTGTGAGATGCTGTTTTGTGTAGAAACACTATACTGTACATGACACAGAATACCAATATCTGTCTCTCTGTCTCTCTCTGTCTCTCTGTCTCTGTCTCTGTGTCTCTGTCTCTGTCTCTGTCTCTCTCCTCTCTGTCTCTCTCTCTCTCTCCTCTCTCTCTCACACACACACCACACACACACACACACACACACATCATACCCAGAATAGCAAGAAGTCTCTCTTGCATTACTCTCCAGTCTTAAGATTTTTGTAAGATTTCAAGATTTGGTTGCCCATATTCTCCCTCTTAGATTGTTTGTGAGGAGGAACCATTCCAGGATCTTGTTCTAGAAACCATCGAGGGCACCACGCATCTACGTTTAAAGCTACACATCCCACTGAGACACACCAGAACCTCTCACTGACATCTGCTGATCTTCAGCACCTCATCAGCTAGAAGCCCATGAACCGTGTTCGTGGTGGCTTCACTTTTTAACAGTTAAATTCTCCCCCACCTCAACCCTTTCATCAGTATCTACAAACAACAAAATGAGCAGCCTGGGTCTTAGAGAGTAAAACAACAACGTACGAGGTGATTATTTACTGAACATTTATTCATTGATGGATTTACATGGAATGCAACACAATGCGCGATATCAGGAACAGAGCAAGTGAACACTGTCGGCAACACAACTCATATAAAACCAGCATCAACGTCTCAGGTTTCCATGTCAAATTCTTAACAAAATGAAAATATTCTGAACATAATTATTTAAACTCACCATAAAAGTATGGATATAGAAACCACTGAGATAAATAGTGAAATGAAATAAAATTTCAGCTCAGGATAAAATCGCTTTTAAACAAATTATGCAGACAAAAAACTTAAAGAAAATAACGTTCTATGCTCCAAAACAGGAATTTGCGACGCATTTATAAAGTAAACATGTTGGTAAACTGTGTCCATTATTTCACTGCTGTTATTGAGATGGCTGAATCATAGGAAGGGTCTTTCAAGGCTTTTCAAAGGAGAAATCCTAAGCAGACTCACTAAAGGACAAGGCCAGGCCTACCTACCGACCTATCTGTACACCTACTTACTTAGCCTGCTTTTGTGGTGCAGGGAGCAGGGCACTGCACAAGCCAGGCGAGCGCCTTTGGCTGTATTCCCAGCCCTCGTGAGTTGCTTCCTGACACGAGGACAGGACTCACCTTCTAACATTGATGGCGGTGGGAATCCAGCCAACTGCCTGTGGTTACGCCTGGCCTTTGGTCGCATGTCTGACTGATCCATCCAAAGTGATAGAGATAAATTGGCTGTTACTGAAGAGGAACCCACCACCCAGAAAAACCACACATTCAAACTGTGCTTCCGAAACTAAATAAGCCACAATCCAGCGGTCTATAGCTCCCCAAATACAAGAACAGAATGGAACGTGTGATGTAGGTGGTGAGGGAATGCCTTAATTATCTTACCCTGGTATGGACCGGGCGGGACTAGGCTCTAAAGACACCTCGATGCCTTTCACTCAATATGCTGTCACTGAAACTTACCATGAGATCGTGGCATTCGCCAAGACAGCTACTTTAGAAAGAGGAAATACTCAAAACCAAAACAAGGCAAAAATCACCAGTTTGGGGACACCTTTCTTTTATCTGCTAAGTGAAAAGTGGGACTGAGGGCATTTGACATCTTTCTAATTAGAAATGGTTGCTTCTTTTTGGGTGTGCACTTTTGAAGTCTGATCTCCTGGGATGTATACCCATTCAAAATTGATCACAGGCCTTTAAAAAAAATTCCTTTGGTCCCATGTACAAAGTATTCCTTGTGAAAAATTGCCTTGCACACAGGAAATTAATCACTTCTTTGTGCCATCATAAGGGATTCCAAGACTTCTCTTTCCAGCATATAGAACCATGGTCTGCGCAGGAGTGAGGCAGAAGACCCAGCAGACAGCCATGAACGAGGCATGTGGGACGTGGCTGAGAAACATCTATGCACCTGACGCAGTACAAACCAGAGGCTGACAGGTGCACAGTACTGTGACATTAGGTATAAGTTTCACTGCCAGTGGCAAAGCAACACCCTTTGCAGGGTTTCCAACCGCAGGGTCCTCTAGCCTCGCCAGCAGCATGCAATTTTTAAGGCCAACAATACTAGAATAAGGATGGAGGGGAGGGGAGGACGAAAGCTCTAAAGTTGGTAAACGGCAAGATAAATTAAGCTTATATATTTCTCTAGGTAAAGCCACACAGGCTTCCTAGTTTCCAGTATAGCACATAAAACATGTCTTAAGGACACGGACAAATGAAGTCATTAAGACGCCCTGGATTCAATCCCCAGTATCCCTTCCCAAAAGATATTCTACTGTAAAAACTTGGGCTACTGAGTATGGTGTCATCCCCCAGCCCGTATGTCCCGGGACATGTACAGAGCAACATCGAGCACAGCAGGAGGGGCCGGCCAGTTAGGAGAGCCACCATACGTGAGAGGGTTCATTTCATACCCAGCAGAGGGAGGGAAAACCCTGCCGCCTGCATTACCCGCTGAAAAGGACTAACAAGTCAAAAGCTAACAAAATTGGGTGACAGAATACAGAGGAAAACGCACTCCTCAACCCAGGTTACACATTTCAACAAATCACTAGTGAAAAATCGGGGTGGGAGTTGGTGTGTGTTTGAGTGTGAGGTTTTCGCGTTCCTCTGGAGACCCGGGGTGTGGAGGCAGGATGCAGGTTACAGGAGCTGCTGGGCCAATGGGCTGATCAGTATGGCAAATCCTATGTTCCTATAATAAATGGGAAATTACAGCGCATCACTTTGTATGCACACAGATCCAGCGACACACGCACACATTCTGTCTCAGGGGGTCTGAGGTTTTGTCAACAGGTAAGAGTCGGGCAGAGATGCTTTACAGTTTTATAAGACAGCACGGACAACCCATCCCCAGTGAGTACCAGTAACCGATAGGCACACACCAAAGTAGAAGCCAGAAACAAGGGGGCTCAAATCAAGAGCAAGGATTGCCTCCCTGGTTCTGTCAGGCCACACGCAAAATTAGAAAAACGGTCGCCAAGGACATCAAAGGTATCTCTTAACACCATAAGGAACTGAGGACCGAGCAACTTCCCCAAGGGGGAAAGTTAGATGAGGAGGAAGAAAAATGACGGGGAACTACACTAGCTGGGTAGACACATGTTTTTTCTATAGCACTCAGTAGAAAGCTCTCTGGTGATACCGTTCCTTTAAGCGCCCGTGTCCACTGCTAACGCGACACCTTGCCGACACAAGCCTTTCACAACCCCCCCCACCCCAATGAATTAATCAAACTGTTTCCATGATGCCCCACAATGGGAACTTGTATTTGTTATCAGATCTGCATCGGATACGCTCAGAATGCGATTAAATGTAGGGATTTAGAGAACTGCAAAATAGGTCAGAAATCAGTGTTTTATGTCAAAACTATTTTTTATACCTTAAATTTTAAATCTCTCAAGTTAGCCGCAGATGAGCAGTTCTGTGAGCCTGACTCCTCCCCTGCTCCCCACCCTCCCCGGGGGGTGGGGGAGGGGCCTGTTAGGAGACTGAGCCTATGATCACTCCGGAAGGCAGCCTGGGGCAGATCAAGCAAACAGGCTCGGCCATGAGCTGAGGGTTTAAAGGATAATGCTGGGTGTTTGCTGCTGTTGTCTCCCTATGTGGCTCCGGCTGGCTGGGACTCACTGTGTAGAACAAAGTGGCTTTGGGTTAGGAGATGCCTCTCTGCTTTCCACCCCAATGCTGAGATAAAAGGTGTGAGCTGCCATGTCCGTCAACACTAAAGCTTTGATAAAGCAGAGATGTGACAAATATTTTATTAAATGCCACCAAACAGTGACCACTTCATGTGATCATGTATTTTTCATCTGTGTCTAAGCAGTGCTACCAACAATAACAACTTTTAGATTCCTTTTCTAAAGTTAGTGTGCTTAAGTACTGTGTGTGTGTGTGCGTGCGTGTGTGTATGTGTGTGTGCCTGCTCAAGGGTGCACAGGTGTGACATGTATGTATATATGCACACATGCATGTGTGTGCACTCCCATGTACACCAGCCTTGGACATCACTTCTCGGGAGCTGCCCACTCTTGTTTTTGAGGCAGAGTCTCTCACTGGGACGGAGGGCCAGCCTTAGGCTGAGCTGGCTGGCCGGCCATGTGCTGGGAGTGTGAACAGACCCACGAACTGGCTTTTTCAGCTGGGTGCTGCGAACTGGAAACAGATTCGACCAACTGAGCTTCCTTAGCCCCTGTCGTTGGTTAAAACGCAGCTTGCTTACTATTCTCCACAAGCCGTGGATACTTTGATTACTGGGGACATTTCTTTTACTCCCTCTTCCTTTCTGTCCCCATCAAACATTTAGGAATTGAAGCTTATTTAGCCACTCCGTGCGTGGAGGCTCTTTTCTCACATTCATGTTTCCCGCATGGCCATAATGGACCTGCTCTGTCTTCTCTCGGAAACGCGGGCCATAACCGTGAGGGGAGATGAAGGAAGAGAGGAGCTTTACCTGACTCACCCATTATCCTGCTGAGTGCGGCATTCCTGCTGGGCGACTCTTCCAGCCCCTCAATCCCTCCGTAGAGGGAGTGCGAGATCCTGCGCTCTCGGGCATCCAGCTCGCTTTCGATGGGCAGCTCAGGGGCAGCCGGGCTCCCAGGAGATCGCAGCTGCGGAGAAAGGGACAGACGGAAGTGAATCTTGGAGGCTAGTTAGCAGCACGGGGCCTGGATAACAGCTTCCTAAGGCTTGCGTCCAGCCAGGCCTCAAATGAACTAGAACTTTCCAACCTACCCCTGAAGAATTTGTTCTGTCAGCTTCGCCTAATGACCAACCTTCAGTGGCACTTTATTCAACACCTCCTAGGAAGCTGTGTCAGGTTACAGCCGCAGGAGGAAAATATGTATAGAAAAAGATTTTTTAAGATTTTACCTTATCGCTTATATATATATTTTTTCAACTTGACTGTCAGCCTGTGCCGAGGTCAAGGCAAGATATTGTTTAATTGAGGACTCCTGCTACCCGCCGCTCTGCAGAAAGCAGGCTTTGGCAGCAGGAGTTTGGTTTAGCTTTGTGCCTGTGGGACAGAAACACGTCTGCCTCCTGCATGTATCAGTTTAGGTGTCGCTGGCATCACATGGAATCTAAGCTCTGTGGAAATTAAGGCTCTTTGTGTCACCGTAAGGCAACCTCTAGGTTGGAGGCAAAAACAGAAACACTTTAAGTGTGCACAGAAAAACATGAGAGAACCAAACAGTTGTTGCATGTGTATGTATGTATAGTGTGTGTGCATTATATGCACGGGTTTCGAACATGTATGGCTTCATATAGTCTAGTGCTCATGCGTGCAGAGGTCCGAGGCTGACCTTGAGTATTTTCCTTGATAGCTCTCCACTTACGGAGGCAGGGTCCTGCGCCCAACCTGGAGCTTGCTCACTGCCATTTGTCTACCCGGATCCCCCAGCCTCTACCCCAAGGGTTCTAACAGAACGGGCATCTGCCACACCTGTCTGGACTTAGGGTAGGTTCTAGAAGTACAAACCACAGTGTTAACACTAAGTGAATACTCTCCCAAGTATTTTGATGAAACACACAGTGGCATGAACATTAGGCAAATTCACGCAGTCTACTGAATGCCTGCAAAGCAGCAGGTCCAGGGCTGGGAGCACGGCCCGCTTTGTCCAGCGCTTGTTTAGCCTGACAAGGCCCTGAGCACAGTCTCCTCTTGCACTGAGTAAACTGGGTGCAGCAGCTCATACCTGTAATCCCAGCACTTGAGGCAGGTAGATCAAAAATTCAAGGCCGTCCTCTGCTATAGAGTGAGTTTGAGGCCAGCCTGGTATATAAGAGACCAAGACTTCAAAATTTAAAAAAAAAGTCTTTTTAAAACAAGGTCAGTATCTACGGCTACCGGTTTAAAACAAGCTGTGTCACCTTCTCCATAGAAATGGCCAGAAGACGACGTCCATATTAGGATGTAAGTGTTTTACTTGGTGAAGGGTCCTGCACTGCACCTAGCTCCCTGGCATGGTGCTACTGGCACAAAACAAGGCGGGCCTGAGATGAGCAGGTTCGTCAGTGAAGCAGAGAGTCTACCTCATCCAAACAGGAAGCTGCTGCGCTGCCTTCCACTGGGCAGGTGTTTGCTTCTATCAGAAATTACCCCGCGTTTATGTAATGAGATACGTAACGGAGCTCTGAGCCCATTGAAGGGTCAACACAGTTATAGCTGAGGATTGAACAATAACCCTGCAGCGTGCTGAAGTAGACCAGTAAGGTTTAAACTGCAAAATCGGGGTTGGTTTTATCAGTTTTGTCTTGAAAGTGCAGATTGCAGCTGACGGCTTTACTGACGGTCTTTCATATAAAGACATACAAAAAGGAACACTGTCTAACGGACCGTGATACCTCGATTCCAAGATCCCTGTCGGGAGCTAGAACAAGGACAACAACAGAAACCTCACACCCTGCACCTTTGAAGACAAGGGCGGGTTTTAAAATCTGACCATTCAAGCTGCTGTGCAGCTCTGAAACCAAGTGCTCGCCCAGCATGTGCTAGGGCCTGGAGCCCACCAGCATCACAAAGATGACACATTTGAAACAACACTGAAAACCATGATATTCTAAATGATAATATACATTAAAGGCATGTGCCATGCTACTCTCTAGAAACAAGTTCTGCTTGCTGTAAGATATCTTACCAGAAGACAAAAAATAAAAATAAAAATCTTTGCATTTGCTTTCAAAAATAAATCTAGCTCTACTACACAATTGTGCAATTTTCTGACGGGAAAAAGAAAATCCTTTATAAACATTCTTTATTTAAAAAAATTAAGTATGCTAAGAGAATATTTTAAGGTTATATTAAGTGAAATAAAATTCCACTAAAAACAATGCGCAGGTTTTGTAGCCTTGCTCCTGAGGAGCACACAAATAAACAGCCTCACATCAACTGTCCAATTTGCATATGAAAAGGAAGATTTAAATGAAGCCATCAATAATCTACTATATAAATATTTAACAGAATTTAGAACACCTTTTAATTTCTCCAGTTTTAGCGTGGTTTGGTTTGGTTTTTTGAGACAGGGCTTCGCAATTCTGTCCTAGCTGGTCTGAAACTCACCATGTAGAGGTCAAGTCTCAGATCACAGATATCTGCCTGCCTTTGCACCGCCTGTGCTGGGCTGCACCCTGCAATCTCCCCAGGGATTTTTTTGGTTTTGGTTTTTTGGTTTTTTGGGGTTATTTTTTTTCGGTGGGGGTGGGTGGGTGGTAGAGTGAGGTGGTTGTATTTTTGAGACAGGGTTTCTCTGTGTAGCCCTGTCTTTTCTGGAAGTTGCTCTATAGACCAGGCTGCCCTTGAACTCATAAGATCTGCCTGCTACTGCCTCCCAAGTGCTCGGACCAAAGGAGTGCACAAGTTTTAAGAAAAGAAGATTGGAAAACAGTTCAGTTTAAAAATCTGGCCATGAAGGAGAGATGCAGACACCTTTGAAGGCCCCTCCCAACTAGCTCTCGCTTTGCCAGCCTTTAAAAAAATGTTACCTTAGTGTTTAGTAAACCTTACTAAAATTAATAAAAAATTAAATAAAGGTACAATTTTTAAAAATTTATAAAATTATAAAAGCAAGTGTGTAAGTGCAGCTGCACAGGGCAGAAGTGGGCCCTCCTCTATCCTCTAGACCAGACTTTCTCTCTCTCTTGAGGGAAAAACAGCAGCTGCAGGATGTAAAATATCCCATGTCTTGACTCCTTAACTGGGAATTTACTTTTCTTTGTGGTCACTACGCAAAGGAACTAACAAGCAAGGTTAGCAAAGTGCCTATGAATCACTGTTACAATTTTATTTAAGGGTATTAAAGTTTTCAAAAAGATATTCAGATGATATAATCCTTTTATAAATGACAGTAACATTTTAATAATAGTCAGCTGACTATTGCCCAATGATTATGCTGTTCCTTAAATATTTGGAATATTTTTTTATAAAAAATAAAAAATTCTTGGTTTCTTATAAGGAAATTGATACAATTTCCGGCGCGCGTGTGTATGCTTTCTTGTCTTTGTCTCCGAAGACATCAGTGAGCCCCACCACCTCTGTCTGAAAGACAGGAGAGCTAGTGTCTGCACAGTCTTAACCTTCCTTCTCAGTTACCTCCAAACTGATCCTAGCTGGCAGATCTTATTATTTGAAATTTCAGTTTCCATTTACATTGATTGTCATAAAGCAGGCACTGGCTAAATGATTACCTGCATAAAAAGTGTTAAGTCGGAGGCTACTGAAAATGGCACATCAGGTTGTACGGAAGTGGGATTTAATGCTGGATCCAGCATGGTGTGACACCTGGCCTACAGTAGCGGCCTATTGTGAAAAATACCAGTGTCTAAAGGGCTGGCAAAGCTGAAGTGAATAATAAACAGGCATGCTTCAGACCTCAGGCAGAGGTTTTCTTCGGCTACTAACTTTTTTTGAGGGTCTGGAGAGATGACTCAGGGGTCATCTGTTCACTTGAGTGCTCTTCCAAAGGTCTTGAGTTCAATTCCCAACAACTACATGGCGGCTCACAACCATCTGTAATGGGATTTGATTCCCTGTTCTGGCATGAATGAAGGCAGAGCATTCATATACATAAAATACATGAATAAATAAATCTTTAAACATTTTTTATTAAAATATAGTTATGTAATTTTCCCCTTCCTCGCTCTTACCCCTCAGATAGACATGGCCTTTAAAATAATGTGATTACTCTGTAATATATAGACACAACCTGCTCAGCCCATATGTTACTTCTATGTATATGATTTCAGGGCTGGCCGCTTGGTGTTGGGTAACCAACTGAGGGTGCGTTTTAGGGTTCAATGTCAAGTTCTGCTTCTACTTAGCTTCCTTTGTGTCCTTAGACGGTGATAGTAGATGAGCTCGCTGGGTCCTGCTGTGGCCGAACCAGAGGCTCACACAAGCATTCCACGGTCTCCTCATGTCACTGCGCGGTGACACAGTCAGCTCCATCCAGTGTGGGATGCTGGAGATCCTGCATTCAGTGACTGTCACTATGCAGGCCACGCCCCCTGCCATCCCGCCCTGCCCCACTTCACTGGCCTATCCGAATCCATCTCAGAAAGCACACAGGTCAAGAATCAGGAGTTATTCTTGGGGGGGGGGGGGCTTTTCTATTCTACATAGCTTTCTAAATCTAAGAGGATTAAATCTAGAGAAAGGATTCATTTTGTGAAGCAGTCACTGACCTCTAAATCCCCTCACGTGAGGTCTAAAACACCACCTCACCTAGCAGCTCTTTATACTTAGCCTAGAACAAGGATTTATATAAAATTGCTTCTAACACACATACTAAAATAACTACGCTATGGTGAATTACACCAATTTCCACAACTATTCATCTCCTTCAAATATTTAAAAATCAATCTAATTCAAATATATAGCTTATTTTAAGTACCAGGCAGGGGTGCCAGTCCCCTCCAGTCACCTTTGGGACGCAACAAACTTATCCCTTGGGGTAAGCAGTATCAATTTTATCTTCCTACTTCATACATTCCAAACTGGAAAGGAGAAAAGAAGGCAGGAGAAAAAAATGCCATACTGTTTAAAAAAGAAAGAAAGAAAAAAGAAGCCGAATCTGCTCTAAATGTCCTGTTATTGTTGAGGAGTGAATTCTCATCTTCTCTAGGAAGACAGTAAGCCTTGAACTTCAAGAAGAGCGGGTGAGACACCATGCTGTGGC